>NW_012103943.1:1481199-1481979 GCF_000951045.1 Mandrillus leucophaeus
TCATAACAAACAGACACGATGCAAGGAATAGAAAAGACATTAAAACTATGAAGGATATATTTAATGTTCTAGGAGATATGAAAAGATGGTGTATCCATGAAATAAGAAGGGATGACAATGTAGAGATAGAAAATTAAGAAAAATTAACCTTTAAAATTAAAAATGTAATAGAAGAAATTTTAAAAATTCACTAGATGATTGAAGGATAAATTTGAAGAAATCCCTTAGAATGAAAAGAGAAATAGGTCAAAAATTAGAAATAAAGTAAATAAAAATTAGAGAATTAGTCTAGGAAGTCCAACATCCAAATAACTGTAATTAGAGAAAACATGAGCAGAGAAAATGGAGGAGAGAGGATATTATTAAAGAGATCACTCAAATTTCCCATGATTAAAGGAAATTTGAGTGATCTCTTTAACAATATCTATATAAGAGTCTATGTTCCATACTTAAAGAGCCCAGCAGTGTCCAAAAAAAGAATGTTTCAAAAAGCAATGCTTCTAATAGCTCCCAGAGTTGGGAAGCGGGGCGAAGGAAATAGATCTCACTAAAATAATCAGATCTGAAAACGGCATTAGCTTACTTACCACCAACATTGGAAACTGGTGAATGGATGAGAGTCTTCAAATTTTGAAGGAAAAAAAGTATTTTCTTTCAAACATAACTAAACTAGTTAAGATATATCACAAGGTGCCGGTGGCTCATGCCTGTAATCCCAGCACTTTGGGAGGCCCGGGTGGGCAGATCACGACGTCAGGAGATCGAGACCATCCTGGCTAA
>NW_012103943.1:1482029-1493154 GCF_000951045.1 Mandrillus leucophaeus
AAAAAAAAGAAATTCAAGGATACTAGACAGCAACATGCTAGAATGGCCGATTATCAAAAACAAAAACAAACCAGAAAATGACAAATGTTGGTTAAAATATGGAGAAATTAGAATTGTTGTGCACTGTTGTTGGGAATGTAAAATGGTACAGTCGCTGTGGAAAATAGTATGGAGTTTCCTCAAAAAATTAAGAATAGAACTACCATATGATCCGTCAGTCCCACGTCTGGGCATATATACAACATAACTGAAAACAGGGCCTCTTGTTTGTATTCCCCTGTTCTTTGTAGCATTATTTACGATAGCCAAGAGGTGGAAGTAACCTAAATGTTCACTAATGGATAAATGTATAAAGAATATGTGTGTGTGTGTACGTCTGTGTGTGTGTGCATGCACACAGTAGGGTAAGATTCACCCTTAAGAAAGAAAGAAATTCTGTCACATGCTACAACATGAATGAAACTTAGGGAGATTATGCTTAATGAAATACATTCATCACAGTAAGATAAATGCTACCTGATTCCACTTTTATGAAGTAATTTAATGTAGTCAAATTCATAGAAGCAGAGAGTAAAATAGTGGTTGCCAGGGGTTAGGGGAGGGGGAAATAGGAGTTGCTATTTAATAGACATAGTTTCAGTCACTCAAGGTGAAAAAGTCCTAGAGATCTGCTATACAGCAATGTACATACAGTTAGCAATATTATACGGTACACTTCAAAATTTGTTGAGAGTAGATTTCATATTACGTATATTTTGCTACAATTTTTTAAAGTCCACAGATTTAAACCTTAATCTAAAGCACCCTCACGGAAACATTCACAGTAATTTTTGACCAAATTCCTGAGCACCCTGTGCCAATTTGACACATGAAATTATCCATCGTATCCATCATTGCTTTTGCATAATCACTATAATTTTCAACCCAGTACAAAGGGAAGATAACATCTCAATATTATTATGAAGATCGTTTTGACGCCATAGACCCCTGAAAGGATCCCAGTGACTCTCAGGGGTTCACAGACCACACTTTGAGAACAGCTGCCCTATAGTGAAACCTGCCATTCAACTCATAAACACAAATCTTCATTCAGCTTTTTAGCACATTCTCTTCTATAGAAATGGTTTGCCAAGCATGTGCAGACATTTGATGAAAACCTATACTGTGAAGGAAATTAAACAAAAACTAGAAGGAAAAGAAGAAGGAGGAGGAGAAAAGAAAGAAAAAAGAAGGGGAGGAAAGGGGCAAGAAGAGGGAGAAGAAAAAAAGGAGGAGACAAAGAAGAAACTCATAACAAACAGACACGATGCAAGGAATAGAAAAGACATTAAAACTATGAAGGATATATTTAATGTTCTAGGAGATATGAAAAGATGGTGTATCCATGAAATAAGAAGGGATGACAATGTAGAGATAGAAAATTAAGAAAAATTAACCTTTAAAATTAAAAATGTAATAGAAGAAATTTTAAAAATTCACTAGATGATTGAAGGATAAATTTGAAGAAATCCCTTAGAATGAAAAGAGAAATAGGTCAAAAATTAGAAATAAAGTAAATAAAAATTAGAGAATTAGTCTAGGAAGTCCAACATCCAAATAACTGTAATTAGAGAAAACATGAGCAGAGAAAATGGAGGAGAGAGGATATTATTAAAGAGATCACTCAAATTTCCCATGATTAAAGGAAATTTGAGTGATCTCTTTAACAATATCTATATAAGAGTCTATGTTCCATACTTAAAGAGCCCAGCAGTGTCCAAAAAAAGAATGTTTCAAAAAGCAATGCTTCTAATAGCTCCCAGAGTTGGGAAGCGGGGCGAAGGAAATAGATCTCACTAAAATAATCAGATCTGAAAACGGCATTAGCTTACTTACCACCAACATTGGAAACTGGTGAATGGATGAGAGTCTTCAAATTTTGAAGGAAAAAAAGTATTTTCTTTCAAACATAACTAAACTAGTTAAGATATATCACAAGGTGCCGGTGGCTCATGCCTGTAATCCCAGCACTTTGGGAGGCCCGGGTGGGCAGATCACGACGTCAGGAGATCGAGACCATCCTGGCTAAAACGGTGAAACTCTGTCTCTACTAAAAATACAAAAAATGTAGCCGGGCACTGTGGTGGCAGGCTGCTGTCGTACCAGCTACTCAGGAGGCTGAGGCAGGAGAACGGTGTGAACCTGGGAGGCGGAGCTCGCAGTGAGCCGAGATCGCGCCACTGCACTCCAGCCTGGGCTACATAGTGAGACTTTGTCTCAAAAAAAAAAAAAAAGATAAATCACAAGGTGTGAAGAATAATACAATGGAAAACCGAGTGTCTTCCAACTCAAAAAATAAAACATTACCAAGAGAGTTGAAACCCTCTGAATATATTTTCCATGTCCTATCCTTCTCCCCACCTCCTAGAAGCAAATATTGCCATCATTGTCATTATTAACTGTATCTGATGCCTCAAATTTCCTTATACTTCGCTACATATCCATGTATTCCTAAGCAATATTATTTTGCACTTTAAAATATAGAATGATACACATATTAATGTATACAAATTATAATACGTACAATATATGGAATTGTCCCCTTAGAATTTTGTTTGTAAGGTTTATCCATGTTAATAAGTGTTGCCCTGGTTCATTATCATTGTTGTATGATGCTTCATGGATTTAGCATAATTGGATGGTTGGTTTGCATGGATATAGCATCACTTATTTATGTAGTCTCTTACTTATGGATATAAAGTTTGTTTCCAATCTTTTGATATCAAAGCATATATAAATAAGATGTCAACTTGGATGTTTCTGTTGAGGCACCAGGGAATGATAACCTTCAGATACCAAAGCAAGGGCCATACACAGATTTTACAATGGAAGAAATCAGCTTCATGACTCTCGAGCCCTTTACTCACTTTGAGACCACAGAAGCAGTGAAAACATCTAATTTCCTATGGCAGAGCATCCTGTATGGGTTATTTTACTGCTCACTCCCCATCTTTTATGGTGCTATTTTCTAAACTTATTTCTGAGTGTAGGCTCAATTAAACTTGTATAATACTAAAATCATGAGAACTCCCTATTTAAGCAACAACTAAAATCTACTGGGCTATCCACTTGATTAACTTATAAAGTGTTAAAGGAAATATTTTACATGAGTAATCACTTATCAAGTTTTATTATGTCATAATTTGTAAAAAAATAAATTATAAAAGAAATTAGGGATACATTGATATGAGAATTTGTCATATCTGAGGTTCAAAACTGCAATGAAAGTGGTCTGAAGACATAATGTGTTTATTTAAATGTGGCCTCTTTGTGTCAAATGTGAAAACATAAACATTTTCTTGTAAAAGTTGAAGGAAGAAAGAGGCTTTCTGGAGGAGATTTTGTTTGAAGAGTGATGTTGTGATGATGTCTGTGTCACTATCCCCTTAAGTGGCAGAAGGAGGATGCCTGTCTCTCACCTCAAGCTTTATGAGAGATCTCAAAAGAGTCCTTTGTGATCTCTGCAGTTTAGTACTACTGTCTGCCTCTGGCTCAAGAAATGCTGGGGTAGACAAGACAGATGCATAGAAGAATGAATGGATGTTAGGTGGTTGCCTGGATGGGACTGGATGGCTGGCTGGCTGGATGGGTGGGTGGGTGGTGGATGAATGGGTAGGTGAATAAATACATGGGTAGGTGAGTGGATGGATAGATCGGTGAGTGCATGGATGGATGGATGGATGGATGGATGGATGGATGGATGAATGGATGGATGGGTAGATGGATGGTTGGATGGATGGATGGGTGGATGGATGGATGGATGGATGGATGGATGGATGGATGGGTAGATGGATGGATGGGTAGATGGATGGTTGGATGGATGGACGTGTGAATGGATGGATGGACGGACGGATGGATGGACAGATGGATGGATGGATGGATGGATGGGTGGATGGATGGATGGATGGATGGATGGATGGATGGATGGGTAGATGGATGGATGGGTAGATGGATGGTTGGATGGATGGACGTGTGAATGGATGGATGGACGGACGGATGGATGGACAGATGGATGGATGGATGGATGGATGAATGGATGGATGGGTAGATGGATGGTTGGATGGATGGATGGGTGGATGCATGGATGGATGAATGGGTAGATGGATGGTTGGATGGATGGACGGGTGGATGCATGGATGGATGCATGGATGGATGGATGGGTGGATGCATGGATGGATGCATGGATGGATGGACAGGGGGATGCATGGATGTATACATGGATGGATGCATGGATGGATGCACGGATGGATGCATGTATGGATGCATGGATGAGTAAGGAGAGTGACCGCTGCACTGGATCATCCTGGCCTCTTCTGTGTAGGGGCAGAGGATGTATCAATGTTTCTCGTGTTCTCATGAACCAAAGGTGGCTCTTGAGACAAAGAGGTGGTCTACAATCATTTTGAATTTTGCCCAAGGAGACCCTTGGAAGATATGGCAGCTGGAGGAACCAAATGCACCCCCTACCCCCAATCCCTTCCCTCCCCCAGACCACCACTAAATGGAGGGTTGGCCTGGAGGATGGAAAAGTATTATGTTTGAGTGAAGGTTGAAAAATTGCTTATGTATTGGACTAAACATTGTAATTTCTACACTATGACTCTCTTCTCTGATTTAAAGTAACAGTAGTATTCTCTAGTCTCTAAGAATAACCAGAAAAGCCATGAGCTTGCCCAAGCTTTTATCCAGGGCCAATAAATTTTAAAGAGACAATGTTAGACAAAATAAAAAGTACTTTATACTTGCATTCTATGAGTCATATTTACCGCCTTGCTTACACAGTAAGTTATGCATACTTTTATACAGGTGTTCTCACATATATGTAAAAATTTGTCTCTAGGGTTTATGCTTGGGCGTGGAAGTGCTGGATAAAAGAAAATGCTCTTTTTAATCTTGCTACACAATGCCAAACTATTTTTTTCTTAAGAAAAGTAATTTTTCACTTGAGATTCTGTAGGCAGCCAGATTGTCTATTGAGTATAAAGATAGGATAAAAATAAAGCAACATCTCAAAAAGCGATCTTTCCTTGTACCCTTTAGCAGGTAAACACCATAAAAATTGTATTATAGACTGACTGATGTCTTCCTAAAATTCATGTTGAAGCTTAACCCCTAATGTGACTATATTTGGAGACAGGGCCTTAGAGGAGGTAATTAAGGCTAAATGAGGACATATGGGTAGATTCCTAATCTAATAGGACTGGTGTCCTTATAAAAAGAGGAAAAGACAGCAGAGCTCTGTGTTTTTCTCCCCTCACCCAGAGAAGAGTCCATGCAAGGACACAGAAAGAAGGTGTCATCTCCAAGCCAAGGAAAGAGGTCTCACCATAAGCCAAACCTGCTGGCACCTTGATCTTGGACTTCCAGCCTCTAGAATTGTGAAAAAAAAATAAATGTATATTGTTTAAGTCAAACAGTTGGTGTTTGACTGTTTCACAGCCTGAGCGAACTAACACACAAGGGAATTAACTAAAAAGAGACAAAGATATAAGATCCAGGAAATGGCTAATCCAGCAAAGGAGATATCTGAAAGGAATTCTGTGGATAATGACAATGATGGGTCTGCTGCATCCTGAAGAGCAGAGCTCAGAGTCCACAGGGTTTTCTCCAGGGAGTGTCATGCAGAACTGGTAGTTCAACAGACATGTTTGACCATGTGGAAATATGAGCTATTAAAAGATACAGAGACCCTAAGAAAATTAAGGAAATAAAAATAGCAATAATAAAGCAAGTAATAACTCTAAAAAAGTTATAAAGAGATAGGAATAGACTTCTATTCCAAATTTGTCTTAGCAGTATGTGATATATACTATAGTCACAATAATACAAACATTGAAAGTGAATTTAACCAAACATTGTGATAGAACTATTTTGGGGTGCTGAAGGAAGTGGGAGTATATAAGAGCTAAAATCTTGACATATCATAATAGAAAGTCAAGAAAAAAATGGTTAAAATTGGAGAATCAAGAGGTAGCTGGATAAACATGTTTTATAAAATGTTTTCAAAAGGAGAAGAAACAGCTTTAAAGATGAAAGTAATTGCCTCTGAGAAAAAGATTCATGTAGAGCAAAGTCGCTGATTAATATTGTCTTTTAGCAATATTTCTCTTTTAAAAGGCAATAATAGTTGCATATATTTATTTGGAAAAATATTAAAATTTAACTTAAAAAAATCTAGAGGTGCCTCCCATTAGAATCTTTACAATGTGTCCTGTTTAATAAACATGGTTTTTATCAAATCTAGGGTGGGATAAAGGTTGAGGTTGGAAGAGTTACAGGAAGGAAGAGGGTGTCGTGGGAGATTCAGAAAATAGTGTTTCAGAGGAAATGACCAGCACGCTGGGCCTTGGACATGGTCAGAATGTGAAAAGCATGGGAGGCCATGAGGCCTATCCCTGTCCTGGGTGGAACATAAGGCTTGCATCAGCTCAGACTGGCACTGACAGCCACACTGGGGAGCTGCCCCTTTATCCTGGAGGTGACAGGCCCATCCAGGGATCTTTGAACAGGGAGGCAAGGTGGAAAAATATATGAAAAGTACATTGGAGTGGTAAAGGTTCTAGAGTCAGAGAGCATGGCTTTACACATCAGCTTCACTACCTACTTGCTGTGTGATTTTGGATGTGTAATGCAACCTCTCTGAGCCTCTGTTTTCTCATCTTCAAAATGAGGAAAGGAAAAGCACCTCTTGCACAGGATTGCTATGAGTATTGAATGTAATTGTCTATGTAATGCGAGTGTTATAGTACCTGGCACCAAATAATGATGAACATTAACTGTGACAGAAATGATGAAGACAATGATGGTGACGTTTGAGGAAAACCCTTTGGTAGACATACTGTAGCCCATACTTCTGTAAACAAAGAGACTAGTTTGAAAACTCCAACTGTGTGCGCAGATCTGGAGACCCTGGAGCTGAAACCCAGTTCTGGGAATCAGGGAAGCAAGAGTTACTGTCAGAAACTTGGATGACCAACTCAAGGAAGCAAGAGGACCACTTGTGCCTCCTCAGGCTGTTCCTTAGAGTGCACCAGACTGAAAGCCAGCAGGGCAGGAAACCAAATCCACAAGTGCGGAGACCTTGAGGTGGAAAAGCAAAGAAGTGAACAGTCTGAGGGTGACAGGAATAGCGATATCTCTTCTTAGTTATTTTGTACCTAGAGAGAAGATTTCTGAAGCCAAACGAATGAAAACCCAAAGGGTCTTTGCTACCATGTTGATAAGTTAATTAAAAGAAAAAAAAAAAAGAAAGGACTTTTCTTGCTCGGGTGGTATGAGTGGGGTGAGAGGAGTGGATAAAGGCCCTGGTCCTCTTAAGTCATCCCAAGTAGCAACTGCCTATTGAGATTGCATCTGAGACCAACCTGGGCCTCTCCATCACCTGGTAAATGGGATGACTCCTGTTTCAGAAACTTATGTATTACGTAACTAAGCTTCATGTGAATGCACCATCTAAGGAAGCAGAGAATCAGCTCTAAAACTAAATAGCCAGCTTGAGCAGCAACAGCCAATCAAGGGCTAGAGCCTGACTTTTTCTTTTTAAATTGACAGCCTCATCCATATTCCTAAAAACAGAAAAAAACAAACCAATAAAAACCACTCACATGGCCACTGAAACTAACAATGAGGGGCGCATTTGCTGTCAGGGCAACCTCCCTTCTCCAAACACCTAACAAGACCAGGGAGGGGAGGGTCTGATGTGGGCATGTGTCTGACGGCAATTTGGCAAGAACTGAACTAATTAATTGCAGAAGCAATTAAATGAGTGTTTTCATACGAAGAACACAACTTGCTTTTAACTTTTTCTGAGTCCTCTGGGACACCTCAGGAGAGGGATTTGAGGTTTCCTGGTCCTGTTACTTATGCTTTGTTAGAAGTAACTTTGTTAGAAGTTATTCCCTCTTGTCGCATGAAATCTGAACACATCAAACAAAGTGGCCTGGCCCTCAGGTTCAGATCTGTCTCTTTATTTGTTCTTAGAAGACAGCATTGCAAAATCTCCCTGTAACTACTGGGGCGTATGTTTCTCTTTGGAATATGTTTTTCGCAGCCGATTACATGAAGGACACTGCTTTCCAAAATGCATGAGGCCTGGGAGCTGCCTGAGAGCTCTCTAGAAGGAAGTGGTATTTAGCGCCCATTACTCAAGAATGGCTGTCACCAGCCAAATATCCCTGCCTAATATAGGTTAACGAAACTGGTTTCCCTGGCTTTCACAGGAATGCTTGATTTTTCCAACAATGTCAAGAAAAGTTAGTTTCATATAGTCCTGGATTATGAATTCAGCCACTCCCAAAAAGAGTGTTAGAGTAAAATTCTTTCATTGATTTAAATTTGTCTTTTGCGACCGGGCGCGGTGGCTCATGCCTGTAATCTCAGCACTTTGGGAGGACGAGGCAGGCGGATCACCTGAGGTCGGGAGTTTGAGACCAGCCTGACCAACATGGAGAAACCCCATCTCTACTAAAAATACATAACTAGCCGAGCACGATGGCACATGCCTGTAATCCCAGCTACTAGGGAGGCTGAGGCAAGAGAATCGCTTGAACCCTGGAGGCAGAGGTTGCGGTGAGCCGAGATCGTGCCATTGCACTCTAGCCTGGGCAACAGGAGTGAAACTCCATCTCAAAAAAAAGAAGATTGTCTTCTGTTAAGACAGTAAATATAACCACAATAATGACAATAATCATAGTTACCATTTATTCAGTGCCTATAATGTGCCAGCTACATTACAACTGCCTTGAGTTGCAAGATAACCCTGCAATATGGGTGCTATTCTCCCCATTTTACACACAAGAAAACAGACACTCGTGGGGAGGCCTGGCTGGCCCAGTGTTACACAGCTAAGCAGAAGTGAGCGTGGGATTTAACCCCACGCCCTGAAAATTCATTCACCCCACTATGGCAATGGGCGGTATCGCCCCTTAACCACAGTTTTGCTTTCAGTAGTTTTGCCCTCTGCAGTTTCAGATATTTATCAGTGGTCAATTACAGTCTGAAAATAGATGAGTACAGTATGATGAGATAGCTTGAGAGGAAAGAGACCACATTCACACACTTTTATGACAGTACATTGTTATAATTATTGTTATTGTTAATCTCTTACTCTACCTGATTTATAAATTAAACTTTATCATAAGTACATATGAATAAGACATATATATCATGTATATAGAAGCATTTAGAGAAATTTATATATAGTACTATATATATAGGGTTTCTTACTACTATGATTTGAATATGTCCAAGAAATTTATGTCAAAATGTAATTACCATGGCTGGGCATGGTAGCTCATACCTCCAGTCCCAGTGCTTTAGGAGGCTGAGGCAGGAGGATTTCTTGAGGTCAGGAGTTCCTGGCCAACCTGGGCAATATAGTAAGACCCCCTCTCTACAAAAAAAACATAAAACTTAGCCAGGCATGGTGCCACATGCCTGCAGTCCTAGTAGCTCAGGAGGCTGAGGCAGGAGGCTCACTTGAGCCCCAGGAATTTGGGGCTGCAGTGAGCTATGATCACACCCCTGCAGTCCAGCCTGGGTAAAAGAGCAAGACCCTATCTTTGGAAAAGATTAAAATTAAAATTAAATTAGAAAACAATAAATAAAATAAAATAATTTCAAAAAGAAATTAAATTGCCAACATTACAGCATTAAGAGGAGGGGTCTTAAAGAAGGGATTAGAAAGAAAAACAGTTGGGCCAGGCATGGTGGCTCACACCTGTAAACCCAACACTTTGGGAGGCTGAGGTGGGCAGATCATAAGGTCAAGTGACCAAGACCATCCTGGTCAATATGGTGAAACCCATCTCTACTAAAAATGCAAAAATTAGCTGGGTGTGGTGATGCACACCTGTAGTCCTGGCTGCTTGGGAGGCTGAGGCAGGAGAATCGCTTGAACCTGGGAGGTGGAAGTTGCAGTGATGTGAGATTGCACGATTGTACTCCAGCCGGGCAAGAGAGCAAGGCTCTATCTCAGAGAGGAAAAAAAAAAAAAAAAGCAGTTGGAAAGAAGCCAGGTGTAGCGGCTCATGCCTATAATCCCAACACTTAGTGAGACAGAGGTGAGAGGACAACTTAAGCCGAGAAGTTGGAGACCTGTCTGGGCAACACAACGAGACCTTGTTCTCCACAAAAAGGGAAAAACTGAGACGTGATTAGATCATGACAATGGATCCCTCATAAATAGATTGCCATTATCTCGGGAGTAGGTGAGTTATCCAAGGACTTGAGTCCTCTGTCTCTGTCTCCTGCACTCACTTGCCATATGATGCTTCCTGCTATGAGGTGATCTTTGCCAGACGCCTGCACCATGCTTTTGGACTTCCCACCCTCCAGAACCACGAGCCAAATAAACTTCTGTCCTTTATAAATTCTCCAGTCTGTGTTATTCTAGTAACAGAAAATGAACAAAGACAGGCACCATCTAAGGTGTCAGGTATCCATTAGGGGT
This sequence comes from Mandrillus leucophaeus, assembly GCF_000951045.1. NCBI lineage: Eukaryota > Metazoa > Chordata > Mammalia > Primates > Cercopithecidae > Mandrillus > Mandrillus leucophaeus. The sequence goes on from NW_012103943.1 coordinate 1,492,519, forward strand.
CTTGGAATGTATCCACTGCGGATAAGAGGGAACTACTGTATCTCCAGTTATTTCTTCCCAACTAGACACATCCTGAAAGTTGAAAGGAATTCCTGGTTTACATCCAAGCTCACCATGGACCTGGGTGTTGTCCTTTTGTCTCTGGGCTTCAGAACCTGGGTTTTTACACAGGTAATCAAGTTAAAATGAGGTCTTTAGGATGGGCCCTAATCCAGTATGATTGGTGTCTTTATAGGAAGACAGCACAGCCATGTGAAGACACAGATGCATAGGGAGGATGTCATGAGGGCAGAAATTGGAGTTATGTAACTGCCGGCCAAAGATTGCCAAAAATTGCCAACAAACCATCAGAAGCTAGAAGAGGCAAGTAAAGATTACCCTACAGATTCCAGAGGGTGTGTGGCCATACCAACAGCTTCATTTCAGACTTCTGGCTTCCAGAACTCTGAGACAATTAGTTTCTGTTGTTTAAGCCGCCCAGTTTGTTGTACTTTGTTACAGTGCTCTAGGAAACTAATACACATGCCAATTTTGTTTTTTAATTTTTTAAATAAGTATTTACTCCATACCTTCTACATTTTTACAGCTAAAGTATAACAATGAATTATTTGTATATAAAAATGTATAATCGGGGGC
>NW_012103943.1:1493879-1495467 GCF_000951045.1 Mandrillus leucophaeus
TGAACCAAAGGGGGAAAAGCCCCTTATAAAACCATCAGATTGGCCAGGCACAGTCGCTCATGCCTGTAATCCCAGCACTTTGGGAGGCTGAAGCAGGCGGATCATGAGGTAAAGAGATGGAGACCATCCTGGCCAACATGGTGAAACCCCGTCTCTAGTAAAAATACAAAAATTAGCCAGGTATGCCAGCACATGCCTGTAGTCTCAGCTACTTGGGAGGCTGAGGCGGAAAAATCGCTGGAACCCAGGAGGCAGAGGTTGCAGTGAGCCAAGATCGCGCCACTGCACTCCAGCCTGGTGACAACAGGATTCTTGTCTCAAAATGAAGAGAAAAGAAAAGAAAAAAAATCAGATTTCATGAGAACTCACTCACTATTACAAGAATGGCATGAGGGAAGCACGCCTGTGATTAAATTATCTCCCACCAGGTCCCTCCCATTATACGTGGGGATTATGGGAACTACAATTCAAGGTGAGATTTGGGTGGGGACATAGAACCAAACCATATCATCCCACAAAATGCCATTTGTAAGCTGGAGAACCATGAAAACTTGTGGTGTAATTTAGTCTATCTCTAAAGTCCTGGGCACCAGAAAAGCCAATGGTGTAACTCCCAGGCCAATGCCAAAGGCCTGAGAACACAGAAAGGGAGTAGCGGGGGCTGGTGTAAGTCCTGGAGTCCACAGGCTTGAGAACCAGCATCTCCAGTGTCCAAGGGCAGGAGAAGATGGATGTCCCAGCTCAAGGAGAGACACTGAATTTGCCCTTTCTCTGCCTTTTTTGTTCTATTTGGGCCCTCAGTGAAATGGGCAATGCCCTCCTACATTGGTGAGGGCAGATCTTCTTTACCAGGTCGACTGATCCAGGTGCTAATTTCTTCCAGAAACATCTTCACAGACACACCCAAAAGTAATGTTTTACCAGCTCATTGGACATCCTTAGCCCACTCAAATTGACACATAAAATTACCAATCACAATACAGAAGGTGTATAAAATAAAAATCAATGCCTCCCATAATCTAGCCCCTTGGCAATAACACGTTTGTGTGTTAAATAAATATTTATTAATTACCTAATTCCTTCCAAACTAAGCATTGTGGACACATTAGTCAACAAAACAGACTTTTTTTTTTTTTTTCTGTGCACACGTAAAACTCTTGTGGTTTTGTTTTTTAAAAAATGCATGTGTTGGCTGGGTGTGGTGGCTCATGCCTGTAAACTCAGCACTTTGGGAGGCCAAGGTGGGAGGATTGCTTGAGCTCAAGAGCGCAAGACAAGCCTGGACAACATAGTGAGACCTTGTCTCTATAAAAAAATTTAAAATGAGGTAGGAGGATCCCTTAAGCCTTGGAGATCGAAACTACAATATGCTGTGTTTGCACCACTGCACTCCTGCCTGGGTGACACAGTGAGACCCTGCTTCAATAAAAAAATAAATAAAATAAAAATTTTAAAAATGCCTGGGTTTTTTCTATGAGCATTCATGACTTTTATAATTAAAAAAAAGAAAAGAAAAGAAACAAATAAAATTTTAGACGGGAGGAACAAGGAAGAAGCCTTAACGAGACGTGCATGCTGCTCTTCCTCC
>NW_012103943.1:1495517-1506261 GCF_000951045.1 Mandrillus leucophaeus
TTTTTTTTTTTTTCTGTGCACACGTAAAACTCTTGTGGTTTTGTTTTTTAAAAAATGCATGTGTTGGCTGGGTGTGGTGGCTCATGCCTGTAAACTCAGCACTTTGGGAGGCCAAGGTGGGAGGATTGCTTGAGCTCAAGAGCGCAAGACAAGCCTGGACAACATAGTGAGACCTTGTCTCTATAAAAAAATTTAAAATGAGGTAGGAGGATCCCTTAAGCCTTGGAGATCGAAACTACAATATGCTGTGTTTGCACCACTGCACTCCTGCCTGGGTGACACAGTGAGACCCTGCTTCAATAAAAAAATAAATAAAATAAAAATTTTAAAAATGCCTGGGTTTTTTCTATGAGCATTCATGACTTTTATAATTAAAAAAAAGAAAAGAAAAGAAACAAATAAAATTTTAGACGGGAGGAACAAGGAAGAAGCCTTAACGAGACGTGCATGCTGCTCTTCCTCCTCCTCGGCCCAGGGAAGGAGAAGGGAAACCTGGTATTTATCTTAAATGAGTGGCCCTCTAGTTTGCAGATATATCCACCCAGAACTGCAGGGTACCTTTAACGATACGGTGACTCTAGGAGCATGACCTCCTGCAACAAGCAGGCTTAAGGTTGAGTCCCAGCTCTACCCTCTCTTTCCCATACTAACTGGCCTTTCCGTGAAAGGGCCTTGTATCCAAAATGACCCCCAAATTCCAAAGGTGCGGAGAAACCAAAGAATGAGGCAGACTAATCCAGTTTGTTGGCCTGGGGTGATTTATTGAGGGAAACTTACAAGCAGAAGTCCGGTCTTGGGCAGCTGAAGGACAGGTAGCTCTCTGCACCGCCACCCCCCAGACCCAAGGCTTATATCTTGGGGCAAAAGTATACGTGCTCTGGGAGGAATGTGTAGGTGGCTGAGAGAATGCTGCAGGCGTCACAGCCTGTGATTTCTGCAACAGCACCGAGGGTTGTTTTGGAGGAAACCTACAATGAATAGGTGTCCCACATAAAAAGTGATACATCAACTAGACATTTTGGAGGCATTCCCAGACTCAGGGTTAGTCAGGCAAATGAGCATTTAAAATAAAGTCACTTTCGGACCTATACTTAGCTATGTGGCCGATCTGTTTTTTTCTTTAATTGCCTCCATTTCCTCATCTGTAAAATGGACACACTGGTACCTACCCGTGCCAGACTATCTCCAAGAGCTCCTGACACCTACTCCCATCTCTTCGTGAGCAAAATGAAGAGGAAGTTTAACGTTCTGGCCTTTGAGGACCAAAGAATTTCACAATCAAAGCCCCACTTCTTCTACGTGACTTTTCTGAACTCCTGCTGTTTCCTTCAATAATGAGTTTTATTTGCGCTTAACTCACCTGTGATGGTTGAGACGGTTCTCCTTACCTTTGAAGGCAACAAAGTCTTCAGAAAAGCTCTTTCATTTGCATCCCCAGGCGTCTCAACATGGTACCATATTTGCCTGGAATAGAAAGGTAGAAAAGGTGATTTTTAAAATTTGACTATAGGTCTGTAGGTGCTATAGACACAATGATGACTTTCACAGTATAGTGGAGGGAAGGGGGTTCGCATAAAATAAAAAAGACTATAGCATAGAGTGGCAAGGTTCCAATAGGTTCAGTGTGAGTTCCTGGTACAGTGAGTGATGAGCTCTCCCTAGTGAGGGAGGCAAAGGGACTGAGAAAAGTCTCCAGAGAGGGGAATAGACAAAACAGGCCTTGAGGAATCAGTGATAATAGCTAATGTTATGTGAAACCTGCTATAAGCCAAGCCTGGGCTGTCACTGAGCAAATGCTATTTCATCTCATACACCAGCACTCTGAGCTAGGCACTATCTTCCTCTTCACAAGAGTCTCTTATTCCACTTTACCAGGCGCATAATCTCAGGAGTTTGTAAATTTCGGACCAGGCTGAATTGCTTAGGGGTATTAGTTGTGTGTTGCTGCCTGCACAGCAAATGACTACACACTTAGAGCCTAACACAGCACACATTTACTATCTCCCAGTTTCTGCGGGTCAGGAATCTGGGGACAGCTCCTCAGTCCTCCAACTCAGGGTGTCTTACTCAGCTGCAATCAAGGTGTCAGCTAGGACTGGGGTTGTCTCAAGGCTTAACTGGGGTGGACTCACTTTCAGGGTTTCAAGTGGCTATTAGGCTGCAGCCCCTCTTAGTGCCTGGCCAGGCAGGCCCCTCCACAATGCAGCTGGCTTTATCAGAGCACACAATCAAGAGGCCAGGAGACAGTCCCAGTGAGACAGAAGGCAGGGTCTTTTATAACCTAATCTTGGAAATGACATCATCATTTTTGCTGCATTCTATTGGTTAGAAACAAGTCACTGGATCCTGCCCACACTCAAGGGAAAGGGATTACGGAGTATAAATACCCACAGGTGGAGACCAGTGTAAGAGGTCATCTGCCACACCTGTGACAATTCAGAAACAACTGAGCTAAGTCAATAGGCAACCACTCTGCCCCTTCTCCAGTTCACTGTATGTGTATACATATATATAGTATATGTAGTGTGTGTATACAAATATATATGTGATGTGTATACACACATATATAGTATATGTGGTGTATTTATACATATATAGTATATGTGGTGTGTGTATACATATATGGTACATATGGTGTGTGTGTATACACATAGTATATGTGATGAGCATGTATGCGTATATAGTATGTGTATACATATATAGTATATGTGGTGTGTGTATACATATGTGGTGTGTGTGTATACATACATATGTGATGTGTGTACACATGTATATATGTGGTGTGTGTATACACACATAGTATATATGGTGTGTATACACATATATATGTGGTGTGCATGTGTGCATATATAGTATGTGTATACATATATAGTATATGTGGTGTGTGTATACATAATATATGCGGTGTGTGTATACATACATATGTGATGTGTGTACACATGTATATATGTGGTGTGTGTATACACACATAGTATATATGGTGTGTATACACATATACATGTGGTGTGCATGTGTGCATATATAGTATGTGTATACATATATAGTATATATGGTGTGTGTGTATACATACATATGTGGTGTGTGTATACATGTATATATGTGGTGTCGGTGTATACATACATAGTATGTGTGTGTATATACACACATAGTATGTGGTATGTGTATATATATACAGTGTATATAGTGCATGTATACATATATACAGTATGTGTAGTGTGTGTATGCATATATAAAGTATATGTGGTGTGTTTATACACATATAAGTACATGTCAGTGTGTGTGTTTATACATATATATGGTATATGTTGTGTGTGTGTGTATGTAACTTTTTTTGAATAATGTAGTTTGAAAAATAACAAATTATTAGCCTGGATCTCAATGGAACGATTATCAGCAGGTCAGAAGCGTGTTTTGGGATATTACACCATGCATATTGATTGGAACAGATTGCTTTTCTAGGTCAGTTTCCAAAAGGGTAACAGTGCCAGGGACTGTGTAAGTGGGTGAAAGCTGAGATGTGAGCGAAATGGGGGCTTGAGGGACTGGGGGGAGGGAGAAGAGGCCAGGCAAGTCGGGGCTGGAAATTCCTTCCAGACTTAATCATCCGGGGCATCATTAGTAACCAAAGCAAGACTTCAGAACATATGTTTTGTGTTGACAGCGGACCCTTAATTAAAACAGCCCCAGTGAAGAATAGCCTGATTAAAGAAAAGTGGTGCTTAGAGAACAATTTGACTGCCGACTGATAGCAGTTGGCAGAGGGTGGGTGATTCCCTCTCCGCTTCTACTGTGCTCCCAGAGGAGGCGGAGTGCTCCCTGTGAGTCAGGCAATGTGCGATGGGCGCCATTTCCCAGTCTTTGTCTCATTTATACCTCAAAACCCATTCATTTCCATTTTAGAGATGAGAGAACTAAGCCCGAGAGGCGAGGTGAGTTGTTGAAGGCTCCAACCCACTAGCCTGGTGACAACTATGAGCTAAGGGGTCTTCTTTTGTGCAGCTTTCCCTCGCACACAATTTCAGTGGTTCTAATGAATCAGAATGTCTTGTCAGTTATAAAAACCATATGCCTCCTCCACGTAGTCCCTCTTGGAAACCCAGTGATTTTAGGTACTGGGTGTTGCTCAAGGGCACAGCCGGTCTAATATCCACATTTCCTTTATGGTCTGGAAAATCCTGGGACAGGATCGCAATGCTCTGTGCAGTTGTCTGTCTGCATTTCCAGGAAGTGACAGAGATGCAGACGTCGGGGCGAAGAACAAGGAACACCTATTCCGTCAGACAGCTGAAATCATTTTGGGTTTGGATGAAATGAACCACTTCCTGGGAAAATTAGACCTTTTCGGAGGAAATTAGGTTGTCTCAGGAAACGAATTCACTTTAATGTCAGCATGGGGTGGAGGTTTTAGAGGATGGGCAGAGAATCTGATCCTGCCGTGGACACCGCTGAGGCTTCACTTTTGTTGCCCATTCCCCAGAGAAGCACACGCAGTAACAAGACCCGTACCCCAACCAGACACCCAACTCTTGCCAGCTATCACTGAGGCTGGCTGCGCTGCAGACTTCCACCCCCAGGAAACTAAGGAGAAAGGACACACATGTGAATGACTTTTCATAAATGCCTTCTGAAGGATTCTCTTTGTTTATAATAACAACAGCTAGCACGGATTGAGTTCTTACTGTGTGCTGGGCACTTTTCCTGTATTACGGCATTTAATCCTCACAAGAGTTCTCGGAGGTGATGCTATTATATCCTTAAATACCCCACTTAACCACTTCCCTTTACTGTTCTGTTTAATGAGAAAGACAACGTTTAACTTCAGTAAAACAGGAATTGTTTAAACTAAATGGTAAACTTTCATAGGTAAAGTAAAAACCAGGGTTAGAATTTAATTGACTGACCCATTTGGCTGTCACTTGCTTCCATGAATAGGTGGGACTCTCTGCCGTTCTAGAAACTTCCTCTCTCCTATGGCTACATTCTCCCACTCTGGTCATAGTTGGTGGATCCCATGGTGGCCACCCAACCCCGCTGTGCCAATGGGTCCCTTCCCTGAGGCTTGGTCTTGGGATGAAACCACATGCAAGTCAGTTACCCTCTGGTGGCCGAAAAGGTGGCATTAAAAATCTCAGACCATGTCACCATGTATCTTACCTCAAAAGAGGCAGTCTATAGTAAGAAAAAATAAAGTTGCTTATAGAGAAAAGCCAAGAAACAAGGCAGAAACAGTGTTTCAGAACATGCCGTGTCCTGGTTCTGGTTGTTCCTGAGTCCAGCTGAGCAGCTATCCTTCCTGAGGCCCAGTTCTTCACCCCTTCCTTGGATTTATGTACCAGTAAAGCTCTCTTTTTACTTAAGAGTTTAAGTTGAGTTTCTTTCTTTTATTTTTTTTTCTTTAACTTTCAGTTCTGGGATACATGTGCAGAATGTGCAGGTTTGTTACATAGGTATACATGTGCCATGGTGGTTTGCTGCACCCATCAACCTGTCATCTAGGTTTTAAACCCTGGGTGCATTAGGTGTTTGTCCTAATGCTCTCCCTCTCCTTGCCCCTCACCCACCGACAGTACCTGGTGTGTGATGTTCCCCTCCCTGTGTCCATGTGTTCTCATTGTTCAACTCCCACTTATGAGTGAGAACATGCAGTGTTTAGTTTTCTGTTCCTTTGTTAGTTTGCTGAGAATGATGGTTTCCAGCTTCATCCGAGTTTGAGCTGAGTTTCTAACACTTGCAACCAAGAGTCCTAACTAATAAATATATAAGGCGTTCCCCTGGGAGCCAGATCCAGTTCACTGAAAGATGGGGTGCAGCATAGGATAAGAGAGGCTTCAGCGGCACCTCCGTTCCTGTGAGTTCATGCAGGGTCAACTCAAGGTTTAGAACAAAGAGCCAGGGCCACCAGCCTGAGTAGACATCATTATCAGGCATTGCTGTGGCCAGAAAGACAATTGCTATATGCTAGTCAATTCAAGCTGTATTAGAACACCAAAGCTCACAAAGGAGGTCAGTTTCTTCGTCAAGATGCTGAGAAATTCAATGAGAAAATTAAACCATTTTACCTCCAGATTCCTTTATGAAGCTGAATGGGCTAATCAATTTGATAAACAAGGGAGATCCAGCCAAGCAGTGGGGTGACACAGTAGCTGGGAATGCAGGCTTGGGGCAGATGGCCTGCAGCGGAATCCTGGAACCACCCCAGGTTGCTGAGGATCCTGACCCTGACTCTCCATCTATGAAGTGGGGATAATAATGACCCCTTCTTGACAGTTCCCATAAGGAGTACATGGGATGCCCCACATAGATAGGGCTGCACTGTGTGGGGAGCATTGCACAGACCCTCAACAATATCCATGGAATGACCCTAATGGATATTTCTGGAAAGAAGGGGGCCCACTATCAAGAGAAGTTGCAAAGTGCTGCACACCTTGGCCCCCGTGGAAAGTTACAAGCATATTAATGTATTAAAGGCTCTGAAAAGTTCTGCAGCAGAAACCTTTTCATTTTTCATTAAAACAGTGTTTCCCAAATGTAAACACAGAATCAAGTTTTCTTCTTTTTCCCCCCAACCAACACTTTAATGCTGGTCTAAATATCTAATATCCCGTCTTGAGTTAATTTTGCCCCAGGGCAAAAACAAATAACTTCACCAATAAATCTGCTGTGGAAGGCCTGTATATCCCATCTAGCTTTCAGATGCTATTAGCATAGTTTATTCCTTCTGGGTTGGTGTGACTTACTTGGTGTTCCTATTTACAAAACAATGGGCAAATTATATATCTGTCTTGATTCACTAGGAGAGAATACTCAAGTCACCTTGGTTTGGGGAAATTTCTAGAGGCCACCATCCTAGGAATACAAACGAACAATCAAACCAAAAGTGTGTTTTTTATCTGCACGGGTTACTAAAGAGCTGAATGTTTAGGGAAAAAAATAGCTGTAAGAGAATCTGCATATCACAGCATACACATGACCAACTCACAGCTCAGCACAGGTGGAAATCCATGAAGTGTGATGATGGTACAAGGGACGAGATCATGAGTCTCAGCTCTGATTTTTACTGACCGTGACTTTGGGCCAGTCATGCCATCCTTCTTTGCCTTAGTGATCTCTTCTGATCCTTGAGAAAAATACGACTACTTCCCTTCTGCAGCCATTTCTATAATCAGGTGAGGATATGGCTGCTAAGGAATTTTGTCAGCAGGAAAGTCTGTAAACTACCGCTCAAATGATATAAAATTCACTGTGTGCCATATCAAAAGAGCATAAGACCACTGAAGTTTTGTGGACATTGTTTGTATGTAATAGCAGTGGGCACATTTTTCAGTAAAGGACTAGACAGTAAATATTCTAGTGTTTGTCACAAATCTGCAACAGCGGAGTGAAAGCGGCCACAGTGGTAATGTAAATGGGTGGATGTGGCTGTGTGCCAATAAAGCTTTATTTACAAAAATAGGCGGCCAATCAGATTGGGCCCATGAGCTGTAGTTTGCCAACCCCTGATATATAAGAACCACAAGAAATCTGCCTAAAATAAAAGCTACAGTTTGCCAGGATGGTGAGATTTTGTGGTACTTAAACAAAATCAATTTTCATTCAATATTATAATGACCCCTTTACGGTGAGTAACCTAGGCATCTTTTCCTAAACTCACCATGTTCTAATAAGATTCCAAGGACTGTCCGGGGATTTCTACAGGCAGCAGAACTGTGGGTCCTGGGAACAGTTTTCAAATCCCACTTCCTTTGCTTCAAATTCCAACTCAGTAGGGGGCCTAGGGACCTTTCCCACATCAGAGCCGGGCCTGTTTTTGTGGGAGGAGGGGCCTACATACCATTCCAGAACCGCGGTCTTAGAATTGTGCAAGCCGGACGCTTCGTTTTGTTGGCTGTGACTAGATGGCCTCACACAAAAAACCACACGCTATATTAGAGGTTCTCACTCGGGGCAATGCTGTCCCCCAGGAGACATTTGTCGATGTCTGGAGACATTTTGGGTGATCACAACTAAGGGGTCAGCAGGGGGCAGGGCAGGGGAGAGGTGGGGGCGGCATCGCGACTGGTATCGGGTGGGTAGAGGCCGGCAGAACAACCCCCACCACAACAGAGAATTATCTAGTCCAAAATGTCGATAATGCCAAGGTGGAGAAACCCTGCTCCGTAGGGATGAACTTTATGCTCAAATCAAATTACCATTTGTTTGCTTATTTATGCTTCCGGGCCCCGCTTTACAATAAGTTGTATTTTCCCCAGGTGCTTTAGTGAAGTCGCTGGTATGGACGTGAGGCCAGCCTATTTTACGATCCACACCACCGGCAAAATACAGAGGGAAACAGCGTAGTTAATATGGATTTGTTTTATATATGATGAACTTAAATGTCAATTATATGGCCTAATGTACCCTCAATTCCTCCTGGGTCTGGGTTAGGTAAAAGGGGAAACAAGTGTGGTAGCAGCTGGAGATAATTTAGTTGTAGACATACGTGTTAATACGCTTTTTCTTCTCTCCCTCGTACTTTTACAAAGACATTAAGTTTAATATTAGTAGTAAGGGATGGAGTAACAGAAGGGAGAGTGCGTTCTGGAATCTTTTAAATGTCATACAAAGACCACTGGTGATTGATTATAATAATAATACATATTAATAAGGAACACTTTCTGAGCATGTTCTGTGCTTCCAAACCTCTGTTGGGACAACTTTGAATACTGTCTGTCTGAGGCTGGCAGCATCCCGGGGAGGTCCACACTACCGTTGTTTAGAAGTTTAATGACTTGCCCAAAGTCATCCAAGTCCCTAGCAGTGGCCACGGGAGTAACTTAGACAGTCTGGCTCCAATCGTTAACTCTTAACCCCATGTTTGTATTTATCTGTCTCCACGTGCCCCCGTCCCCCACCCCACGAGCCTAAAAGTTCTTGTTTATAGTCCCTGCAGGGCCCGGGACCAAGGCTCCCTCCCAGCCCCTGAACTTAATCGAATTGAATCAAAACCAGATTTCGCCTCCGCGGAGAGTGAGCTTCTAGCAGGCGGCCGCGCGGGGGCGCGCCGGTGCCAGCCATGTGGAGCGTCCCGGAGGAGGCGCTCAGACTAGAGCCCCAGACCAGCCCGGGGCCTGCGGGAAGGGGAGGGAAGGGAGACCTGCCTGGGGTGGGGGACCGGGGAGGGTTTCTGCGAGGAGGAGCCGCCGCCCCACTTCAACACATTATCGCATGTTTTCTGCATTGCAAAGACAAATATAATTCCATCAGGGATTGGCTATAACCACTTAATTAACTAAGTACCTATTGTTGAAACACAGAGTGATGAATTCAGCAACCGCCCGTTTAAAATGGCGTGGAAATACGTGTTTTCCAGGCCAGACACTGGGCTGTTCACAGGCTGTCTTCCTTTGCTGTCCCTGGGTACCGGGACAGTGGCCAAGGGCTGGTCTTCATTTGGAAAAGAGTTTATTCTGCAGGCCTGTCCATTTCCTTCCAGAGAGTTATTTCCCCTTTGTAAGCCCCTGCTCACAGGCCCTAATGCTCCAGGTGGCATCTTGAGAGTCACCACCAATCTGACATCCCAACTCAGACACTGTGGAGAGTGACAGAGGGACGCTTTGATAACTGGGTCAGGACAATGGGCATGAACTTCTATCTCCCTTCATCCATCAAAGATGCCTGGGAAAGCTCCCCTGGTCTCGTCCCATTGCTGGGGACGCCACCCACTCAGCAGGTGCAAGGCTGAACTAACCTCCCTCTGGTGTTGACCTGCTTCTCCTCCCTCACTCTCCACTGCAAGCCCGTTCACAGAATGGCCAGTTCCTTAAATGGTTTGTCAGCTGAATGGCTGATAGTTCATAAAGAGTTTCTCCTTGACTACAGAGCAGGGTTCTAATGCAGCTCTAAAGCAGCTCTCATGAAGATGCTCTTTTTCTGCACATGAATATATCACAGACCTTTTCTACCTCCCTATTTGAAATGAAAACCCCCTCACTTCTATCCGTCTTCCTTGCTTTATTTTTCTCCAAGGCATTTGTCATTACCTTACACACTATATGTTTTACTTAGTTCTTGTCTGTTATTTCATGTCTATGTCTCCAGCTCCTGGAAAAACTATGTAAAATGCTCTCAGTCTCAGCCCCCTCAGCTCAGCTTAAGTATATGGACCTCTCTGCTGGCGAGGTTGTGAAGAAAAAGGAACTTACACACTGTTGGTGGGAGTGTAAACTAGTTCAGCTGTTGTGGAAGACAGTGTGGCGATTCCTCAAAGACATAAAAACAGAAATACCATTTGATCCAGGAATCCTATTACTGGGTATATATCCAAAGGAATATAAATCATTCTGTTATAAAGACACATGCATGTGTATGTTCACTGCAGCACTAGTCACAAGAGCAAAGATACGGAACCAATCTAAATGCCCATCAGTGGTAGACTGGATAAAGAAAATACACCATATACACGATGGAATACTATGCAGCCGTAAAAAAGAACAAAATCGTGTCCTTTGCAGGAACATGTGTGAAGCTGGAGGTTGTTATCCTTAGCAAACTAAGGCAGGAACAGAAAACCAAATGCCACATGTTCTCACTTATAAGTAGGAGCTAAATTATGAGAACACATGGACACATGCAGGGGCCTAACAGACACTGGGGCAGATCAGAGTGTGGAGGGTAGGAGCGGGGAGAGGATCAAGAAAAATAACTGATGGGTACTAGGCTTAACACCTGGTGACTAAATAATCTATACAACAAACCCCCATGACAC
>NW_012103943.1:1508601-1509129 GCF_000951045.1 Mandrillus leucophaeus
TAGTCCCAGCTGCTCGGGAGGCTGAGGCAGGAGAATTGCTTGAACCCAGGAAGTGGAGGTTGCAGTGAGCTGAGATTGTACCACTGCATTCCAACCTGGGCAACATAGCGAGACTCTGTCTCAAAAAAAAAAATAAAATTGTCATTGTCGTTACACTAGCAATGATGACTTACCAGGTCCTGATTATGTTCCAGCACTGTGCTATCTTCCTTAATCCTCATGACAGCCCTAGGAGACTCATGCCATTCTCTCATTCCTCCTGTACAGACGAGGATGGTGAGGCTCAGTGAGGTAAGTCACTCGCCCAGGGTGCAGCTAGACAGCTCTCAAACCTAGGCTAGCCTGGCTCCAGGGCTCATGCTGTAAACCAGAGCTTAGCAGACTCTTTCTGCAAAGAGCCCAATAGTAAATGTTTTAGGCTTTGCATGCCAGTCTCTGTCTCAACTGCTCCAACTCTGCTGTTGTGGCACAGAAGTGGCCATCAGTATGGTGAAAATGAGTGAGCCCAGCAGGAAAACTTTATATGGA
>NW_012103943.1:1513929-1516286 GCF_000951045.1 Mandrillus leucophaeus
TGTCATTACCTTACACACTATATGTTTTACTTAGTTCTTGTCTGTTATTTCATGTCTATGTCTCCAGCTCCTGGAAAAACTATGTAAAATGCTCTCAGTCTCAGCCCCCTCAGCTCAGCTTAAGTATATGGACCTCTCTGCTGGCGAGGTTGTGAAGAAAAAGGAACTTACACACTGTTGGTGGGAGTGTAAACTAGTTCAGCTGTTGTGGAAGACAGTGTGGCGATTCCTCAAAGACATAAAAACAGAAATACCATTTGATCCAGGAATCCTATTACTGGGTATATATCCAAAGGAATATAAATCATTCTGTTATAAAGACACATGCATGTGTATGTTCACTGCAGCACTAGTCACAAGAGCAAAGATACGGAACCAATCTAAATGCCCATCAGTGGTAGACTGGATAAAGAAAATACACCATATACACGATGGAATACTATGCAGCCGTAAAAAAGAACAAAATCGTGTCCTTTGCAGGAACATGTGTGAAGCTGGAGGTTGTTATCCTTAGCAAACTAAGGCAGGAACAGAAAACCAAATGCCACATGTTCTCACTTATAAGTAGGAGCTAAATTATGAGAACACATGGACACATGCAGGGGCCTAACAGACACTGGGGCAGATCAGAGTGTGGAGGGTAGGAGCGGGGAGAGGATCAAGAAAAATAACTGATGGGTACTAGGCTTAACACCTGGTGACTAAATAATCTATACAACAAACCCCCATGACACGAGCTTACCTATATAACAAACCTGCACGTGTACCCCTGAACTTAAAATAAAAATTAAATAAATAAATAATTTTTTAAATGTCTAGGTCTCAGCCAGGCACGGTGTCTCACCCCTGTAATCCCAGCACTTTGGGAGGCCGAGGCGGGCGGATCACGAGGTCAAGAGATCGAGACCATCCTGGCCAACAGGTGAAACCCCGTCTCTACTAACATATTAATAATCAGCTGGGTGTAGTGACCCACGCCTGTAGTCCCAGCTACTAGGGAGGCTAAGGCAGGGGAATCGCTTGAACCTGAAAGGTGGAGATTGCAGTGAGCCAAGATCGTGCCATTGCACTCCAGCCTGGTGACAGAGCGAGACTCTGTCTCAAAAAAAAGAAAACAAAAGAACAAAATGTATAGATCTCTCTCAACCTACCCAGTAGACACTACAGTATCTGCCAATTTTAACTGATGGCACTTATCTGGTACTATGCTAATTACCTGCATGATGAAATAATCTGTACATAAAACTCTCACGACATGCAACTTACCTGTATAACAAACCTGCACACGCACCCCTGAACCTTAAATAAAAGTTTTTTAAAAAATCAATGTGGGCCACTCACTGAAATACAAGTGCTGTTTCATCCTGAGATGAAATGCTGCTTCTGCAGGGCTGGAGGGGGCGGGGTGTCTACTTTAATAAGCATCCCTGCTCTTCTCAATCTGAAAGCGTGGAAAACCCTGCCCTTTGGCAATAGACCCCGCCCCTGGGCTCACCCCACCGCACCTTACTCTAACTTGCTTCCAGGTCCCAGCCTCCAGCTCAGGCCTCTAGTCCTTCCTCCACTTGAGATGCCAGAATAATCTTTTGTAAAGCAGAAATCTGTCCCTGTTACTTCCCCACTGAAGCCATTCAGAACTCCTCCTTGGCTGGCCAAAGGACGCTGTGAGAATCGTGTTTGTGGCATGGCTGCGAAGCTCTGGGACCTTGGGGGAAGCAAGTTAGACTCCACATCTCAGTAAACTGCAGACAGGAACAGTTCTTCAGGGTTATCACCAAGCTTCTCAACCCCAGAACTGTGGACATTTTGGGCAGGACAGCTGTTTGTTGTGGGGCTGTCCTGTGCGTTGCGGGGTGCTAGCAGCGTCACTGGCCTTCCCGCACTGGATGCCAGTAGCAGCCCCACCTCCAGCGTGACAACCAAAAAGGTTTCCAGACATTGCCAAATATTCCCTGGGGGTCAAACCTCCTTCCTCCTCCCCTTGGTTGAGAATCACTGAATTATTATAAGGACTAAATAAGAAAGATTCATGGAAAGCATTTAGCCAGTGCCTAGAATACAGTAGAATACAGAAATTGTTCTTCAAGAATGTTCAATATTTACCCCAACCCATCAGGCTTCCCTCCCACCCCTTTGTCACCTTTAATGCATCCATCCATCTCTCCCTACAGTTAGGTTTCTTCTTCTCTCTCTTTTTTTTTTTTTTTTTAATTTTTGAGATGGAGTTTTGCTCCTGTTGCCCAGGCTAGAGTGCAATGGGGCGATCTTGGCTCACTGCAACCTCTGCCTCCTGGGCTCAAACGATTCTCCTGCCTCAGCCTCCTGAGTAGCTGAGATTGCAGGCGCCTACCACCACA
>NW_012103943.1:1517642-1521879 GCF_000951045.1 Mandrillus leucophaeus
TTGAAAAATGTAAACCCCGTTCTTGGCTCATGGACCATTCAAAAGCTGGTGGTGGGTCCAATTAGGCCTATGACAGTAGCTTCCCCAGCCCTGTTCTTAGCCAATGCACTCAGACAGAAACGACTGTGAGCCGGGAAGACCATGGACACTAGAAATCCAGGTTCCTGTTTTCATGACAGCAGAGAGTTGGTGCTGCCTTGGCTTTGCCCTTGACTTCTTCTTTTTTTTTTTTTTTTTTTGAGACGGAGTCTCACTCTGTCGCCCAGGCTGGAGTGCAGTGGCACAATCTCGGCTCACTGCAGCCTCTGCCTCCTGTGTTCTAGCAATTCTCCTGCCCCAGCCTCCCGAGGAACTGGGACTACACGCGTGTGCCACCACGTCCGGCTAATTTTTTGTATTTTAGTAGAAATGGGGTTTCACCGTGTTTCCCAGGCTGGTCTCAAACTCCTGAGCTCAGGCAATCCACCCGCCTCAGCCTCCCAAAGTGCTAGGATTACAGGCGTGAGCCACCGAGCCCAGCTGCCCTTGACCTTTTTTGAGGGCAGCCATGATTACAAGTCGCGGGGAGTTATGGATGTAGTCATGCAGCAGTTAGGTAGCGCAGATCCAGAGAGGTCCAGTAAACACCCAGTGTGTGTAGATGCTGGAAAGGCTTCCTGACAACACTCAACACAAAGTTGTATGACAAGTCGTCTCATCTCAACCACAGATGTCATCCCTTATTAGGAGCCACTCCATAACAGGCATTTCTTCAGGGTCATCCTCTGATGCCCACATCCACTCGTGCAACTCACCAAGAGAAACGAGAATTGTAAGACTAAGCAAAAACTCCACTGTGGGATGGTTACAGCAGAAAAATGTGACCTTAAACACTGAACCTTGGAGAAATTTCAGGCAAGAAGTCTTGATAATTCTTCAAGCCTCCTGATACAAGGAAGTTGTTTTGGACAGCACGTTTGCATCCCTCCTGCAAAGTCACATGTTGAAATCCCAGCCCCAATGTGATAGTATTAGGAAAGGAGACCCTAACAAGGATGAAACCCTCATAAATGGGATTCGTGCCTGCTATGGTTTAAAACTTCCCCCAAAGTTTATGTGTTGGAAACTTTAAGAGGTGGAACCTTTTAGAGGTGACTGGATCATGAGGGCTCTGTCCTTGTACATGTATTAATGCTGTTATCTCAGGAGTGAGTTCCTAATGAAAGGATGAATGTGACCCCTTCTGCTCTCTCATGTGTGAGTACTCTCTGGCCCTTCTGCCTTCTGCCATGGGATGACACCGCAAGAAATCACCCATCAGAGGCAGCCCCTTACTCTTGGACTTTCCAGCCTCCAGAACTGTTAGAAATAAATCTCAGTTCCACATAAATTATCCAGTCTGTGGTATCTGTCATAGCAAGACCAAATGAACGAAGATAGTGCTCTTATAAGAAGAGATGTGAGGGGCTGGGTGTGGTGGCTCACACCTGTAATCTCAGCACTTTGGGAGGCTGAGGTGGGCAGATCACCTGAGGTCAGGAGTTCAAGACCAGCCTGGCCAACATGGTGAAACCCCATCTCTACAAAAAATACAAAAATTAGCCAGGTGTGGTGGCATACGCCTGTAATCCCAGCTACTTAGGAGTCTGAGACAAGAGAATCACTTGAACCCAGGAGGCGGAGGTTGCAGTGAGCCGAGATTGCCCCATTGCACTCCAGCCTGGGCAACAAGAGCAAAACTCCATCTCAAAAAAAAAAAAAAAGAGAGAGAGAGATGTGAGAACTTGCTCCCCTTCTCTGCTCTCCACTAAGTGAGAATACAAAGAGAAGCTGACCATCTGCAAACCAGGAAGAGGGCTGTCATGAGACACCAGATCTGCTGGTGCCTTAATCTTGGACTTCCAGTCTGTAAGACTATGAGAAATAAGCTTTCGTTGTTTAAGCCACCCAATCTATGGTATTTTGTTATAGCAGCCCAAAATCACTAATAAAGAAGTCAAGAGGCCAGAATAGTAGATGGTGGGGCAACAATAAACTAAAAGTAATAATGACAATAATTGCAGATCACCTTTATGAAGTGCATACTATGTGCTAGGCCTATCGTATATATTTAATCCTCCCATCTCATTTAATCCTGGGATGCATGTCAAACCATCATCCTCATTTTATACATGCAGAAGGAATTGAGGCTTAACATTGTTTAGTAAGTTGCCCAAGATTACACATTAATATAAAGTGGAACAAAGGTTTTTAAATGTCCTAAGAGTGCTCCAGCCCTGGCCCTTCAGTCATCACTTCAAACTGCCTTGGCAAACATGGTCTTTTTTATTTTGGAAATCATTGTTCACTTGGAAAATACTACTACCCCTTGGCCTTTGTCTACCTCCCTCACCCCAGTGAAACTATGTCTTCTTCCTCTCGGCTTCCAAAGAACATTGTTTATCTAAGAACTAAGGAACTTATCACCTTGTAGCCTTGTAGCTATTTTTTCCTGTATCTGTCTCTACCTCTAGTCCATAATTATGCAACCTAAGGACAGGCACTATCCCTTATCTATATGTTACCACAACCCTTAGCTAGTGGTCAAGCTTCTAAAACATTGTAAAGGTGAACTTATGTGGTTTTAAGAAAATAAGGTTTTCCTGCATGTTTTAACTATGGAAGTTATATATGCTGAAATTCTCCTCATCAATAAAAAGGAACAAATTGTTGATATACACAGCTTAGATGAATCTCCAGGAAATCATGCTAAGTGAAGACAGCCAATCCCAAATGGTCACATACTATATGATTCCATTTTTATAACACTCTTGGAATGACAACGTTACAGAAATAGAGAACAGATTGGTGGTTACCTAGGGTTGGGCTGAAGGATTTTGGAGGAGACAGGTATGGCTATACAAGGGCAACACAAGGGATCCTTGTATTGATGGAACTGACCTACATCTTGACTGAATTGATGTCAATATCCTGGTTGGGACCTACAAGCAATGTGCAGGAGTGTTTCAAAATCCTTATTCCTCAGATAATTTCTTTTTCCAGCCACAAGTATGCCCAGAGCTGGATGCATAGAAAAGACCAGAGAAGGCTCTGAGCTCTCACCACTGACCGGCTTTCAGACTCTTCACAAACAAGAAATGAAAGCTAAGGTAGAGTTGCCAACTGCTTTGCTGAGTGTTAAAAAAGCAAGCACCAATACACACACACACACACACACACACACACACACACACACACCCTGTCAATGAATAACAAGAATTCTGGATTTTTTGTTCTGGACATTTAAAGAAATCCCTATTGAATCATTAGCTGACCACTAAGTTAGTGCAACAGAGACTTCAGTGGCCACACACAACAAAGACTACAGACTTTACAAAGTTAAATAAGAAAATTTGCTAAACAAACAGACAGCAACAACAAGCAGAAACAAGAAGCCCTCAGGAAAATGGATACTCTGATTTCCAGAGTTGCCACATTAAAGTAGTCAAAATGTCAAGTGTTCAACAAAAAATTATAAAAGATGCGAAGAAACAAGAATGTATGGCCCAGGCAAAGGAAAAACAAAAAAGGAAATTAATAGAAACTGCCCCTTGGAAGCACAGATAGTGGACCTAACTAGACAAGGACTTCAAGTTGATTATTTTAAATATGCTCAAATTAAGTACAAAGAACTACAGGAAACCATGATGATGGTGTCTCATCAGACAGATGATATTAATAATTATATACAAATTATAAAAAGGAACCAAATAGAAATTCTTGAGTTGAAAAGGACACTTACTCAAATGATAAATTCACTTTGAGGAATTCAACAGCAGATCTGAGTAGTCAGAAGAAAGACTCAGCAAACCCTAAGATAGGTTAATTGAGATTATCCCACTGGAGGAGCAAAGAGAAAAAACTAATAAAGAAAAATGAACAGTGTTTTGGAGACCTGTGGGACAAGCATAGCAATGTATGTACAACAGGAATCCCAGAACAAAAGAAGAAAGATAAAGGGAAAGAAAGAACAGTTAAAGAAATAATGATCAAAACTTCACCAAAATTTATGAAAGATATGAATCTACACATCCAGGAAGCTCAAAGCATCCCAAGAAGTATAAACTCAAAGATATCACTGAGACACATTCTAACCAAACTTTTGAAGCCTTGAAGCCAAAAACAAACAGAAAATTCTGAATGCAACAAAAGAGAAGTGATTCATCATAAAGTACAGGGAGCCTTGGTAAGATTAGCAGCTGATTTTTTTTTTTTTTTT
>NW_012103943.1:1522264-1536388 GCF_000951045.1 Mandrillus leucophaeus
TTTTTTTTTTTTTTTTTTTTTTTTTTTTTTTTTTTACCAGAAACCATGGAAGCCAGAAGACAGTGGAATGACATATTTAAAGTGCTTCAAGAAAAATTAAACAAACTCCCTCCTAAAAAAAGCCTTGTGAAACAAAAATTTTATAACTGGCAAAATCATTCTTTAAAAATGAAAGCAGGCCAAGCGTGGTGGCTCACACCTATAATCCCAGCACTTTGGGAGGCTCATGCCTGTAATCCCAGCACTTTGGGAGGCCCAGGCAGATGGATCACTCGAGGTCAGGAGTTCAAGACCAGCCTGGCCAATATGGTGAAACCCTGTCTCTACTAAAAATATAACAAAATTAGCCAGGTGTGGTGGTGCATGCCTGTAATCCCAGCTACTTGGGAGGCTGAGGCATAAAAATTTCTTGAACCCAAAAAGCAGAGGTTGTAGTAAGCCGAGATCATACCACTGCACTCCAGCTGGGTGACAGAGTGAGATTCTGTCTCAAAAGAAAAAGGAAAGAAAAAGAAAAAAATTAAAATAAAGAAGTGAAGATACTTCCATATAAACCCAATAAACAAAAATTGATTGTCACTAGTAGACCTACTCTACTAGTAATGATAAAAAGAGTCCTTCATGCTGATATGAAAGGGCATAAACATAAATAAAGCTGGTAAAAGTAACTATGGAGATAAATATAAAATTTAGCCTTCATGCTGATATGAAAGGGCATAAACATATAAATACAGCTGGTAAAAGTAACTATGGAGATAAATATAAAATTTAATATTAATGTATTTTTGATTTGTAACTCATTTTTCTATAAGATTTAAAAGAAAACTTTAAAAGCAAACTTCATAAAACACTCATGATAAATCTATATTGATGGGACCATAATGTATATACATGCAATTTGTGACAATAACAACATAAGGTGGAGGGGTCAGAGCTATACAGAAGCAAAGTTTTGCATATTACTGAAAATAATTTGGTATTAATTCAAACTATATTGTAGTAAATGAAGGTGTTAACTGTAATCTCCAGGGTAACCGCTAAGACAATAACTAAAAGTATACACATGAACTAAACAAGAAAGAAATCAAAATTACAAACTAGAAAATAGCCATCGAACACAAAGGAAGGTAGCAGTGGAGTAATTGAAAAACAAAAAGTATACGACATGTAGAAAGCAAATAGCAAAGTGAAAAAACTACCTTCCTATCAGTAATTATTCTAAATGTAAATGGATTAAATTTTCCCATCAAGCTTAGAGACTGCATAGATTGCATTGATTAGCAAGAATTGACTTTTTAAAAAATGTGATCCAACTATTTGCTTCCGATAAAACACTCATTTTAATACTAATGACACTAATAGGTTTAGAGTGAAAGAACAGAAAAATACATTCCATGAAAACAAGTAAAAGAGACCTAGAATGGCTATATTAGTATCAGACAGAGACAAAAATTGTTATGAGACAAAAAGGACATTATAGTAATAAAAAGGCCAATCTGTGAAGTATATATAAAAATTATAAACATGTACACACTTAAAAACAGAACCTCCAAAATATATCCAGTAAACACTGACAGAATTGAATGGGAGAAATAGACAGTTTAACAATAATAGTTGGACACTTCAACACCCCGACTTTTAATAATGAATGGAAAAACAGATAAAATAAACAAGGAAATAAAAGACTTGAAAAACACTATCAACCAACTAGACCTAACAGACATATATAAACACTTCCTCCAACAACTGCTAAGCACACATTCTTCTAAAATACACAGGGAATATTCTTCAGAATAAATTATGTTAGGCCACAAAAGAAATCTCAATAAATTTAACATTTTGCAGTCATATGAAGTATATTATCTGATCACTATGAAATGAGATTAGAAATAAATCTGGATGGTAAATTCAAAAATATGTAGCAATTAAACAACACACTCTTATACAACCAACAGACCAAAAGTAAATCATAAGGGAAAATAGGAACTCCTTTAATAATAATAAAAATGAAAACAAAACACTTCAAATATTATGGGATGCAGTGAAAACAATGCACAGAAAGAAATTTATAGCTATAAATGCCTACACTTGAAAAGAGGAAAGGTTTCTTTTTTTTTTGAGACGGAGTCTGGCAATGTTGCCAGGCTGGAGTGCAGTGGTACGATCTTGGCTCACTGCAACCACTGCCTCCCAGGTTCAAGCAATTCTCCTGCCTCAGCCTCCTGAGTAACTGGGATTACAGGTGCCTGTCACCACACCCAGCTAATTTTTTGTATTTTTAGTAGAGTTGGGGTTTCACCATGTTGGCCAGGCTGGTCTTGAACTCCCGACCTGGTGATTCTCTTGCCTTGGCCTCCCAAAGTGCTGAGATTACAGGCGTGAGCCACCACACCTGGCCAAAAGATTTCAACTTAGTAGCCTAACTTTCCATGTGAAAGAACTAGAAAAAGAAAATAAAATAAACTCAAATCAAACAGAAAAGAAAAGTAATGATTACAGCAGAGAGAAATAAAAGAGAATATAAAAATAGAGATAATGAACCCAAAAGTTGGTACTCTGAAAAGACCACAAAACAAAATTCACAAACCTTTAGCAAGACAGAAAAAAAAGAGCACTCAAATTATGAAAATCAGCAATGAAAGCAGGGAAGTTACTAGAGAGAGAGAGATGCAAAAATCCTCAACAAAATTCTAGCAAACTGAATCCCAGAAGCATACTAAAGATTATACACTATGACAAGGTAGGGACTTATCTCAGCAGTAGTTCAACATAGGATGACCAATCACTAAAATACACCATATTAATAGAACGAAGGAAAAAAACTACACAGGATCATCTCAGTTGATTAAAGACCATTTAACAACATCTGACACCCCTTCATCATGAAAACAGTCAATAAACTAGGAATAGAAGAGAATTTCCTCAGCCTGATAAAGGGTATCTATGAAAAACCCACAGAAAACATACTTTATGGTGAAAGACTGAAAGTTTCCCCCATAAGATCAGAAACAAAACATAGATGTCCACACTTGCCACTTCTCTTCGACCTAGTACTGGAAATTTGAGCCACGGCAATTAGCAATAAAAAGAAATAAAAGGTATCCAGGTTGGACAAAAAGAAGTAAAACTATCTCTATTTACTAAAGCTACAATCTTATATACAGAAAATACCAAAGAATACACATAAAAAGAAATTCTCATATCTCATAAGCAAAGAATTTAGCAAAGTTGCAGAATAAAAGATCAACACACAATAACCGGTTGTATTTCTGTACACTAGTGATGACAATTTGAAAATGAAATTAAGAAAGCAATTTTATTTACAATAGCGTCTAAAAGAATAAAATATTTAGAAACAAATTTAACCAAGGAGGTGTAAGAATTCTATACCTAAAACTACAGAACACTGCTCAAAGAAATTAAAGACCTAAATAAATACAAAGACATCCCATGTTCCTGTATTGGAAGATAATATTTTTAAGATGGCAATACTCCCTAAAGTAATGCAACCTCTTTTAAAATTCCAGAGGCCTTTATGCCATAAAATGGAAAAGTCAATTCTCAAATTCATATGGAATTGCAAGGGAGTTTGGTTATCTAAAACAATCTTGAACAAGATGAATGTAGGAAAACTCGCACTTCCTTATATCAGAACTTACTTTAAGGCAGCATTAATGTGGTACTGGCATAAGGACACACACACAGGTCAACAGAATAGAACTGAAAATCCTAAAATGAAACCTCAGTTTTATGGTCAACTGGCTTTTGACAAGGGGCTCAAGCCCATTCAAGGAGAAAGAATTATCTTCTCAAAAGATGGTGCTGGGACAACTGCATACCCACTCATAGCATGTACAAAAATGGCCAGGGGTGGTGGCTTACGCCTGTAATCCCAGCACGTTGGAGGCCGAGGCAGGCGGATCACGAGGTCAGGAGTTTGAGACCAGCCTGGCCAATATGGTGAAACCCTGTCTCTACTAAAAATACAAAAATTAGCAGGGTGTGGTAGCACACTCCTGTAATCCCAGCTACTCAGGCTGAGGCAGGAGAATCACTTGAACCCGGGAGGCAGAGGTTCAGTGAGCTGAGATCACGCCACTGTACTCCAGCTTGGGTGACAGAGTGACACTCCATCTCAAAAAAGAAAAAGAAAAAATCAACTCACAATAAATCAAAGATCTAAATGGAAGAGCTAAAACTGTAAAACTCCTAGAAGAAAATATAGGGTAAATCTTCTTGGCCTTGAATTTGGCAATGAATTATTAGATATAATGTCAAAAGCACAAACAATTAAAAAAATAGGCAAACTGGACTTCATTGAAATTAAGAATTTTCATGCATTAAGAACACTATCAACAAAGTGACAGCATGGCCCACAGAATGGGAGAAAATATTGTCAAATAATACATATGATAGGGGTTTGGTATGCAGAATATATGAAGAACTCTCACAACTCAACAACAAAAAGACAAGATGATTTAAAAATGGGCAAAGCAGTGAATAGAAATTTCTCCAAAGAAGATATACAAATGGCCAACAAGCATGTGAAAAAACGTACAACATCAATGGTCATTAAAGAAACAAAAATCAAAATGACAATAAGATATCACATCATACCCTCCAGAGATCACTTCACACCCTCCACCCTCCGATTTTGTCAAAAAAAAAAAAAAAAAAAGTTGGTCAGAACATGGAGAAATCAAGACCCTTGTTCATAACTGGTGGGACTTTTACTTGCCATAGCTGCTGTGATAAAGCTAGGGTGGTTCCTCATAAACAGCCATATACCCGTGATCATTGAAATCAGGTGTTCAAACAAAACAAGTCTTTAACATTCTATACAAGTGTTCACAGAAGCCTTATTTATAATAGCCAAAATGTGGAAACAACTCAAATGTCCATCAGCTGATGAACAGAGAGGCAAAATGTGTTCTATCCACACAAAGGAATATTATTCAGTCATAAAAAAGGAATGAAGTACTGACACATGCTACAACACAGAAGACCCTCAAAAACATGATGCTAAGTGAGAGAAGCCAGACACTAAAGGCCACGTTTGATTTTTCAGGCAGGGTCTTGCTCTGTCACCCGGGCTGGAGTGCAGTGGTATAATCATAGCTCACCACAGTCCCATTCTCCCAGGCTCAAGTGATACTCCCACCTCAGCCTCCTGAGTAACACATGCCACTATGCCCAGCTAATTTTTTTGGTTTTTAGTAAAGACAAGGTCTCTATGTGTTGCCCAGGCTGGTCTCTAACTCCTGAGCTCAAGCAATTCTCCCACCTTGGCCTCCCAAAGTGTCGGGATTACAGGCGCCAGCCACCACATCCAGCCAAGGCCACATTTTATATGTTTTCATTTATATGAAATGTCCAAAATAGACAAGACCACAGAGACAGAAAGGAGATTAGTGGTGGCCAGGGGAAGAAGGAAATAAGAAGTGACTGCTCATTGGTTTGGGGTTTCATTTTAGGTTGAAAAATATGTACTATAATTAAATAGTGATGATAGTTGCACAACTTTGTGAATGCACTGAAAACCACTGAATTGTATGTTTTAAAATTGTTAAAGGCATGACTTTTATGTTATGTGGATTTTACCTCAATTTTTTAAAGACATTGTTTGTGCTCATTGTGAAATTTTGAAAAAATACAGTTACAGAAATTAAAAGTGAACATTCCTGTCTTCTTCCATTACTCAGAAATAATCATCATGTTTTGCTGTGTGTCCTTCTAGACGCTTCTGTCATACAAACACACCATGATTAGATTTGAGGTTTTGTAAATTGGGATGACAATCATAATCCGTCTGGAACCTTCTTGATTCATTTGATGTGAGCACCTTTCCTCATCAGCACACATAACAAATGCTTTACATTCTGTTTTTAACAACTACTTCAGTTTCTGTAGAATAGAGAAACTACCATTTTTATAACCACTGTCCTCTAAATAGATGTTTAGAATGCATACAACTTTTTGCTATTAGTAACAATGCTGCAACTAACAACTTTGTGCATGTATCTTTGCATACCTGAAGAGGTAATCCTACAGAATGGATTGATTAAATTTGAATTGCATGCATCTGTATTGCATGTTCTGTCAAGAAGTCACCTGGGGGTCTGGAAGAATTAGCTGGCATCTTTCCTTGCCACCCCAATGGCACAAGGGGCAGTTCTGGCAAGGAAAGAACCTTGAGGGCTGTTACCATCAGAGGAATAAGGCTATGTAGGAGACAGAACTCTGGAGTTGCCACTTCCCAGAACTGTGACTCCAGCATTTCTCAGAGCTTCCATTTTCCAATTTAGAAAAATGAGGCTGAGCACAGTGGCTCACGCCTGTAATCCCAGCACTTTGGGGGTAGAAGTAAGCAGATCATTTGAGGTCAGGAGTTCGAGACCAGCCTGGCCAACATGGTGAAACCGCATCTCTACTAAAAATACAAAAAAAAAAAAAAAAAAGCTGGGCGTGGTGCACCCACCTGTAATCCAGCTGCTGGGGGAGGCTGAAGCAGGAGAATCGCTTGAACCCAGGAGATGGAGCTTGCAGTGAGCTGAGATCCCACCACTGCACTCCAGCCTGGTCGACAGAACAAGACTCCGTCTCAAAAAAAAAAAAAAAAAGTATCCAAAACATGAAAACGATGCAAAAAGTTGGCTGTCTAAGGAGTTCATTCAATTATTTAACTTAATGATAACAAAACATTAATTATCCAGGGGATGTACCTTTGTTCGATTTGCTATTTGCTATTATTAAGGCTCAAGCTCTGTGAAGTTGCAAATTAACTTGTAAACTTCTGAGTTGTGGATATGCATGATGCTGCTTGGGTTCTCCGTGATCCTGACTGAAATGGAGATGCACCTACATGAGTCTCTTTAGAGGGTACTCTTGGGGTCACCATGTGTGTAAAGGAAGAGAAAGAAGAAGAATTGGACAGAAGAAGTTGAGCTCAGATGCTGGGCAACATGTAAGTGTCTACACAGTGCAAATGCAAACAATTTTTATCTGAAATAGAAAAGATAACTGCAAAAGTTGGGATGTTATTGCCCTGTAGGACATGAAATAGTTATGTTTCTAGCTTAGCAAATTTATTTCAGCATGCCTTTCCCAGTGGACCATATATATCTCAGTTCCTCAAATGCTCTTTGAACCAGCTCTATCATCCTGCTGCTTTCCTTGTTAATGATTTAAATAAATCTTTAGCATGTTCTTACTATGTATTTGAATAAGTCGTATTTTCAGCTATTTTTGAATTATTCATTGATAGCTACTCCCTGCTTCAAATGTCCGTGGCTTCCCAGTGCTCCTAGAATAAAATCCAAACTCCTTCTCGTGGCCTGTGAGGCCTTGTACGTTCTGGCCTTTGCTTGACTTCATGACATCTCCCGCTGCTCTGCTGCATTCCAGGCACACAGGCTTTATATTTATTATTATGCCCTTCTAGACCATCTCAAGGCTTCTGAAGAAGCTAAGCATCTCTATTGGGAATTTTCAGTTTATCCCAGAATCCCACCTTCCCATCCCTTAAGTCTCAGCTTACAAGACACCTTCTCTGGCCACTAGAGCTATACTTCCTATACCGTGCCCCCCACCCCATTCCTCGTCACTCTCTGTCATCTCCTCCTTCTTCTGCATAGAACTGAGTCATTTCTGACATGATCTTGCTCATTTATTTGTGTATTTAAATATTGTTTATCACCCTGTCGGCTGTGGGAGCCCCAAAAGACTACCAGAAAAACCTGTTCATCAACAAAGCTAAGTGTACAAGAAGTTCTGCAATAAGGGACAGGACAACCTTAACAGAGTCTCAGTAGTGTACTGAAAACGGAAATTTAATATATATATATATATTTGTGGCCAGGTGCGGTAGCACATGCTACCTGCCTTTGGGAGACCAAGGTGGGTGGATCACCAGAGGTCAGGAGTTCAAGACCAGCCTGGCCAATATGGTGAAACCCTGTCTCTACTAAAAATACAAAAATTATCTGGGCATGGTGGCAGAGGCCTGTAATCCCAGCTACTCAGGAGGCTGAGGCAGGAGAATCACTTGAACCCGGGAGGCGAAGTTTGCAGTGAGCTGAGATCGCACCATTGCACTCCAGCCTAGGTGACAAGAGTGAAACTTCATCTCAAAATACATATATATATATTTGTAGGGTTTTAGGTCCTGAGACAGATGATTTTAAGACAGATTTTGCAAGGTAAAGAACTGATTGAAATTGGGCAGAGTGGATGACATACCGTCCTGGATTGGTGGGCAGAGGAAGGCGGGGGTCTTGAATCAAACTTATTTTGTGTAGCATGCAGCAAAGTTAGTTTTTGCTGGGTCCCTGCGTTGTTTAACACAGAAACAAGGAACTATGCTAGTTCAATTCTCTACCCATAAGTAGACAGCCTGCTCCCTAAAAGCAGAAACCCTATTCATCTTCTTATTCCTGCTTCTTATTGCATGCCGAGAGCCTAGCCCGGGGTCTGCTGCGTATGTTAAATAAGTATTTGTTGATTATATTAGCAAATTATTACTTTGTCATTAAAAGTGGTTGGGACCCTGGGCAAGACACTTTACTTCTGCAAAATAAAGATAGATAAAGGTACTGAGTTCCTGCCATTGGCCAGATACCCTCTTAAATGCCATAAATTCTGTTATAAACCAAGCTAGGTTTTCACTCTTATGGAACTGAAACTCTGGTGCAGAAAGGCAGACAATACAGAAGCTAACAAATGAAGAAACAAAGTAATAGCAAACTGGGGGAAGCCCACATTTATGTGGAACTCTTGTTAGTAAGCCAGGTACATTTTTTGAGAAGGAACCTAGAGAAAAGTTACACTCCAGTGAAACTCATTCTTTGTTAGGTGATCACACTCCAATAGCTGGTGTTGGCAACAAGCTCTCAGATATGAAGAATAAGCCCAAAGGCTAACATTTGATCAGAATTCTTTATCATTTAAATTCTATTTTCTTTTATATCCTAGCTTTAAACTAGTACAAGCATTAGAGTGTGGTCATTCTATTTACAGTAATGGTGGTGATAGTATTATGTGTTGACACTTCTTTTGGGAATCTTTCTGTTCTAAATATTTGTAAGGGATGTACCTTTTGAATTGAACAGTGAATCATGACAATACTTTCCACTGGATGTAAATAAAGAGGATTTTTGTTGGAGTATTTGAAACTTAGATTGTAGTGTGGACTTAATCATTGAAAAAAAATGGTTTTTTAAAGAAAATGCTGAGCAAATGATTTGTAAGATTTGGTTTTTGGTTGGGAACTTTTTAAAATCCTCCCAAGGGGACTTAATACCTGGTCTCTGTCTGAGAGCTTTTAAAAGGCTCCTCGACTCCTTCAGGTTTCAAAGTGCTCTTTGGTCGAGGGTTGCCAGGGTGAGGAGAGGGCAACCTTGGGGCACTAAAATCATTTCAAACTCCTGGTTGATGCCCATTCACAGCAAACAATACAGAGTGAAGGTGAAACACCTCAATTCCAGAGACAGAAGGTCCAGGCCCTACTCCCAACCCTGCTTCCTCCCAAATGAAACCTTGCACAAAGCACTGAGCTCTTTTGAACCTCTGTTGCCTTATGGTAACATGGGAGGAAAGGGAGCAGCTCCCGTGTTGAGGGCTCGCAATGACGCATCTGGGACTCCTGACCTAGCCCCTAAATCGTAGCTGTCATCATTCAGAATAAAACATAATCTCTGATCTCTAGAGCTTACCCTCTGTAGGGGAGAGAGATGTGTCACCAGTAAGTACCACAGATGAGGGTAAAGCTACAGGAGGAGCCAGGGCCCGTGGGAACTCTGCAGCGGGGTGTGGAGGGAGGCCGCCGCAGCTACTGTCAGAACTATAGGTAAGAACTTGCAGAACAGAGAAGGTGGAAGCAAGAAGGTCTGACATCCTGGCAGTGGGACCTGATTATATGAAAACATGGTGTGGAAAAAAAAAAAATAGGTCAGTTTAGGAACAATGTTACTGAGATAGGTGGGGAAGGGTGTGGCAGGAGGCAGTGGAAGGTAAGAAAATTCTGCTTCCCTGGGAAGACCTGGGTTTGGCCTCTGTTATCCATGATTTTAGAACTGCCCAGTCATCCAGCCATGCTGACCACTGCGGCTGTCCCGTGGCCCTGGATCCCTGGAGAAACGCTTAGGGCCGCTGTGAAGCCCCCATCCAAGCTTTCACGCCCATTCCCGAGAGAGGGTGCTGTGCCTGCCTTGCCTCTCACATGTTTGCTACAATCCTAAAACTCTTCTGACACTGAAGAAAAGCTGTTTCCACTTACAACTCTTAAGAGGGAATCAGGCCTTTCTGCGCTGAGGCCCAGGGTGGAACATAACCGTGATTTACACACCGTAAACTTTTGTGAGTTTTATTCACCTCAGTGGGCTGATATTACACATTAAGCGCATGGGAGAACCTCAGTGACTGCAGGCTTTCTGTGCAGCCCAGCACTAGGTTTGGAGAAAGACAAAGCAGGAGAGGCAAACGCAGAGCATGCCCTGGTTTCAGACGCCTGGTCACGCCCCGTCAGCATCAGAGGTTGCAAATTCCTGCTCTAAAGGCCAAAGTCCAGCTCACTACAGTTCTGCTCAGCTGACACAATAAGGACCTATGCCTTCTTGAAAAAAAAAAAAAAAAGTTTGTCATATACAATGCAAAAGAGCAAAGTGGGTGGGAGAGTAGTTGATGGGGTTATATACCCAACTTAGTCCCCCCAGCAGGGAGGCTCCGTGAGAACGGGACTTCATATCTGGGTGGCTGTCTGTAGATCAGTTCCGGGCACATAGTAGGAAGCTCAGAGTTGGCCTTTTCTGCTCCTCAGACACCCTGTATCCCTTCACACCTAGTTCCATGACCTATGAAAGCACAAATTCCTCCCCTAACCTCCAGCTCTGCCTCCTTCTCCTAGGTCCCCATTGCTTTGCCTCCTTCTCCTAGGTCCCCATCGCTGCCCTTGGGCAATCATCCAACAGCCCAGAAAGGGTTTCTTCTTGGGGACCCACTTCACTAAGCACGAGTTCTGCTGAGTTAGGCAGCCTCCCCCAAAACGTGGGGTGGTTCTCTGCCTCCAGCTCCTAGGTCCCCATCGCTGCCCATGGGCAATCATCCAACAGCACAGAAAGAGTTTCTTCTTGGGGACACACGAACACTTCATTGAGCACGAGTTCTGCTGAGTTAGGCAGCCTCATCAAAAACCTGGAAAAGAAGCAACCTTCCTCCAACTCTGCACCTTCCTTCTCTCCTCTGCATTCATTCTTGGTCCTCTCCCTTTCTCCTGAATCACCAGGGAAGTTCCAAATGTTCTTCCTCAGTTATGGAGCGTTTTGGTTCTCCCTGACAGCTAGTCCCAGGCTCTTGCACTCAATTAAACATCCATTTCAGTATTCCAGTGATACCATCAGACCCAACATTTAGGAGGATAACCCGTCTTCAAAGGTGTGTGGAATTATAAATAGTAAGAAATGCTTTCTTTTTAAGGGATTCACACTTAGTTCAGAGAGAAAGGCCAAATCCCATTCAAGAGAAACAAGATTTGGTTTTCCTGAGATTCTTCTAGAATTGTTACATATTAATTACTGATTGCATAACAATTGCTCCAAAACTTAGTGACTTAAAACAACATTAATCCTTTATTATCTCACATGTTTTCTATAGGTAGGAATTTGTGAGTAGCTCCGCGTGGCAGTTGTGGCTTGGGGATCTCTCATGAGGTTGTCGACAGAGGTCAGCCAGGACTACTGCCATCGGAAGCCTTGGCTGGGGCTGGAGGATCCATGTAAACAGTCTAGAGAGCAGTCACAACATAGCTGTTGGTGCGAGGCTGCAATTCCTCTCCATACCATCATCATCTCCTCAGAGCTCTTTGAGTGTACTTACAGCATGGCCGCCCACTTCCTCCAGAGCAGGTGATCCAAGCCATCAGTATGGAATTTACAAGACCTTTCACAATCTAGTTTCATAAATCACACACCACCTCTTCCACCATATTCTGTTGGATGAATGTGCAGACTAGCTCTGATTTCATGTTAGGAAGAGATTGCAAAAGGGCATGAATGGCAGAGGGTAAGGACACCTGCGGGCAGGTGGCATCTTGGAAGCTACCGAGACTAGCACAACCAGCTCATAATTTATCTATTGTTTTTCTAATGTCTGTCCTTTTTCCCCCATCAACTCCTGTTGTCACTTCCATTTCTACCAGTTTGGTAGCCTTGGTCCATTAGCTCTTACGGCTCTTTTACTTCCTGATTTAGGGTTCATCTCCTCCTTCCTCTGAGAGTTAAAAATAAATTATACACTTGCTAATCATAAAATGGAGATTTCACACCCACCTCCATACAACTGTTGTGTAATAAATGTGCATAACTTGCCTCCTGCAGCACCTGGCTCAAATTAGGTGTACAATAAATGTTAATGGCTCTGACTATTACTATTATTATTTCTATTACCATTATTACTAACTTGATCACTATCGATACAACTATACCATTATGAACTGCCTTGTGAAAAGTCTAGCCTGGAAACGTTCTCCTGTAAATGGGGAAGGAAATGAAAGGTAGAGACCATGAAAAGCTGCATTTCCCCTTTACCCACCTTCGTGGCCTTCAACACACAGTAGCATTCAAAAGAAACCCTCATCAGTCCCCTAGCGCCTTGGAAAATAACCTCAGTTTCTACTGAAGTCTTTGGAAAAGGAAACAAGAAAGGATGAGGCTCTCATCCCAGAGCCTAAAGCCACATCGAAATTCCTCTCTAGACATCCCTCCTCTCCCTGCCTCCCTACCCTAGCAGTTGCTTTTCTAAGTCTGAGCCTTGCTGCTCTCCTCCAAAACTCCAGCCTGTCTCCCGTATCTTCTTCTGCCTAATCTTCCAAACTTTCCGACCTCCTTTTTCCTCCTTGAAGAAGATTCGAAGGAGAAATTGAAATGAGTGTTTACACTTAACACTGTGCAACATCCAAGCACTTCCTAGAAATCACTGCACTATTACTTTACCCTAGAAATCCATTGTTACTGTGTCTTATAGACACATTAGTCCACAAAAGATTAAGTGAAATAACAAAAACAAAAACAAGCTGATCATTCACCAAAAACAATTTTGAGTAACTCTAGAGTTCCCAGGAAACACCTGAGCTGTATGTCCAAAATTCCACTTCTCTGCTGCTTTTGGGATCTTCCCGCATGCGATGACCTGTGCATCCTCAGCGAGAGGCAGGCAGCCAGACCCCAGCTCCGTCCCCACCAGCTGTGTGGCTTTTCCAAAGCTGCTCTTTCCCATTCTCGTTTTCCTTAGCCTCACAGAGTTATCTGAAGATATACAAGACGGTGCTCACCAAGCATGAAGCACAGTGCCTGGCACTGAGAAAGTACTCAATATGTAGTAGCTATTTGATCCCTGGTAATATTATTCATGGGCTAGCAGAGCTAGTCACTTTCTCAGCAAGTGACTTCAGTTCCTGAGACAGAACCAGAGGAGCTGTCTCCTTTACAGATGGGGCCCAGAGATGGGAAGAAGTTTGCCTGTATCACCCAACAACAGAACAGAGCTAGAACACAGAACTCCTGATGGGCAAGCCCTCTGTTAACCAGTGTACGAAAGATGGTAAGTGGGAAACTGCTGGAAACCGCAAAAACACTGTGTTCCACGAGTGCTTAGTGATTTGGAAAGCTACAGAGTAAGGATTCAAGTCTGACACCACCACAGTGAGCCAGCACATCCATTTTTAGCCCTTCAGTTTCTGAATCTGTAGAAGGGTAAAAATAATAACATCTATTTCACAGAGTGGTGGTGAGGAGTTCAGGTAGAAAACATATGTAAGGAACTTGCTAAGTAATGGGGTATTGGGGTAACTCCTTATGCTTATGGGATTCGGTTGCACTTTTAGAAACACATAAAAAGAGGTCGGACGCAGTGGCTCACGCCTGTAATCCCAGCACTTTGGGAGGCCGAGGCGGGCGGATCACGAGGTCAGGAGATCGAGATCATTCTGGCTAACATGGTGAAACCCCGTCTCTACTAAAAATACAAAAAATTAGCCAGGCATGGTGGCGGGCACCTGTAGTCCCAGCTACTCGGGAGGCTGAGGCAGGAGAATGGCGTGAACCCAGGAGGCGGAGCTTGCAGTGAGCTGAGATC
>NW_012103943.1:1536678-1539196 GCF_000951045.1 Mandrillus leucophaeus
AAAGAAAGAAAGAAAGAAAGAAAGAAAGAAAGAAAGAAAGAAAGAAAGAAAGAAAGAAAGAAAGAAAGGGAAAGAAAGAAAGACATAAAAAGATAGGTCCCCTCCCTCTGAATTCCCATAGCACCCTACTGCTGTGTAGGGGCTCCCCTCAGCTGAGTTCACTGAGTCCCCTGGTATGAGCTTGCACAGGGAGGCATAGGCCTTTGTAACATGGAAATATTCACTAATGAACTGGCCATTTAACAAACTGAGTCCTGCTCAGATATGGCTTCCCTTATCTGAGTTCTCTTGGTGTGCAGAGGCGGGTCCACGCTCTTGTCATTTCTGCTGACTGTCCTGTGCTGTCACCCAGCAGTATAACCTAGCAAAAATACAGGATCACACGAAATCAAGAGAGTCATGTTGGCTAACGGCTCCAATCACTCAGCAAGGCTTTGACAAGTGGGGAAATGGTGGAGTTAGAACAGTTTACAATTGATGAAAAGATCTTTATAAATGATAGCGCCTCAAAGACAGTTTAAATAGCAACATTTAAAATGAGGCTTAGGAAAACAGGCAAAACCCTCAAATATTTTTATAAAACCGATCCTCTCTGTGATGTGCTGTGGAAGTCAGTGTGATCTGAAGGGTACGTACATAGCATGCTAAAGCCCAACGCCATTCGCTAGGTTAAGATTTTGCTCACAGGTGCAATTGTAATGTATATTTTGTTGAACATAAGATAAAAATAAACGTCTATTGTGACCTTTTCATTTCATTTTTCAAGATAAAATCCCAGTCACACTTTTTATTTCACTATATTTGCTATGAAATTCTAGTTTCATATTTTAAAGTATCCACTTAAGTGAACTTTTCCTGCTGCAACTTGTCCTGGAAAAATGAGAATCTCTTTCTCTTTATTCTGGTTTCTGACTTGCTCTTCCCTCTACCTGGGATGCTTCCCTCCCAGACATTCATGTGACTGCTGCCTCATTTCTTTAGGTTTTTGTCAAATATCTCCTTTTCTATTTCCTTCCTTTCTTCCTTCCTTCCTTCCTTCCTTTCCTCCCTCCCTCCCTGCCTCCCTCTCTCTCTCTCTTTCTTTCAACAGTTTCACTTTAGTCCCCCAGGCTGGAGTGCAGTGGTGTGATACGGCTCACTGCAACCTATGCCTCCAGGGTTCCAACGATTCTCCTGCCTCAGGCTCCCGAGTAGCTGGAATTACAGGCACCCGCAACCACGCCCAGCTAATTTTTGTTTTTGTTTTTGTTTTTTTGAGACAGAGTCTCGCTCTGTCACCCAGGCTGGAGTGCAATGGCACAATCTCGGCTCACTGAAACCTCCACCTCCCAGGTTCAAGTGATTCTCCTGCCTCAGCCTCCCAAGTAGCTAGGATTATAGGTGCATGCAACCACGCCCAGCTAATTTTTCTTTTTTCTTTTTTTTGTATCTTTAGTAGAGACAAAGTAGTAGGGGTTTAGTAGGTGTTTCACCATATTGGTCAGACTGATCTCGAACTTCTGACCTCATGATCCGCCTGCCTCAGCCTCCCAAAGTGCTGGGATTACAGGTGTGAGACACTGCACCTGGCTAATTTTTGTATTTTTAATAGAGACGGCGTTTCACCATGTTAGCCAGGCTGGTCTCAAACTCCTGACCTCAGGTGATCCACCCACCTCGGCCTCCCAAAGTAACAAAGTGCTAGGATTACAGACGTGAGCCACCACACCCGGCCAAGTGTCTCCTTTTCAGAGTGTTTTTCTAAATCTCCCTATCAAAAGAAAGCCTCATGTGCACAAACACATACACACTTACACACACATACACATCACACTTCTGCACATCAGTACTCGCCTGCACACACACACACTCCTACATGCATCCTTCACACACATCTACAACTACACAAAAACACACACACACACACCTGCACACGTGCACACACATTCCTGCACACACCCACACACAATCCTCCTATCTATTCCTCTCTACTCCCCATCATGCTTTATTTTTCTCCATAACATTTATATCATCTGGCATGTTAAATATGTTTTTTGATTGTTTGTCTATTAGCTGCCAAAAGATCAGAAACTTTATTCATTTCACTCACTATTTTGTCTCCAGTAATAGGCAGATAGGAGGCCTTCAAATATTTGTGGGATGGATGAATGGGTGGGTGTGTGGGTGAGTGTGTGGGTGGATGGGAAGGTCTATGGATGGGTGGATGGAAGGAAGAGTGGATGGGTGGATGGGTAGATGGGTGGGTGGGTAGATGGATGGATAGGGGAATGGATAGGTGGATGGATAAGAGGGTTTATGGGGTGGAAGGATGGGTGGGTGGTTGGATGGATGGGAGGGTAGGTGGGTGAATGTGTGGATGAGTGGGTAGATGGATGAGATGGGTGTGTGGATAGATGGGAGGGTGGATGGGTAAATGAATGGGTGAGTGGGTAGATGAATGGGAGGGCGGGTGGGTGAATGCATCCCAAAAGAACTTAGGGCATTTTGTTGAAATATTCTACTTAATTCTACACCTTCA
>NW_012103943.1:1539246-1560460 GCF_000951045.1 Mandrillus leucophaeus
AGGGTGGGTGGGTGAATGGGTGGATGAGTGGGTAGATGGATGGGATGGGTGTGTGGATAGATGGGAGGGTGGATGGGTGAATGAATGGGTGAGTGGGTAGATGAATGGGACAGCGGGTGGGTGAATGCATCCCAAAAGAACTTAGGGCATTTTGTTGAAATATTCTACTTAATTCTACACCTTCACTTCAGACTGGAGATGCCCTGAAGGCAGGTCTATGGCCTCTTTGTCCCTTTTTTAACTGGTGTTTTAGGAAGCCTGATACAGATTTTTCACAAACACCATTTGGGCTGATAGAAAGTCCCAGCAGAGTCTTCCCCACTCTCAACTTCTGAGTATCCTTTAAAAGGCCCAGCTCCAAACTCTGACATCTGTAGAAGGTGCTGCTCCAAGGCCCAGGCCCGTGACTTTGCCCTGAGTGTCCCTGTGTTGTATAAGTAGGAAAACAGAGGACTGTAAAGCACTGAGGAAACCCCAAAGCAAGCACTGAACCCTGAAGGACTCAGGGCATGGGTGGGAATAAGACGGAGAGGCTGCAGGAGGGTCTGTGAGGTGACTGTGGTAGATCAGTTGGGAGCACAGCGTCCTCAATGTTGGGTTCCACTGCAGATGTATTAAAAACACCAATCTAATATACAGCTGAGAAACTGAGCCTCAAAAAGTTGAAGGATCTCTCCAAGGGCCACATGTCAGTAAGTGGTGGCGTCAAGACTCCAACCCAGGTTTGATGTACCCCAGGTTTAAAATTATCTCTTTTAAACCCAGAATGAAAGTAGAAAGGAGTTATTTTGTGATTTAGGAATGGCCTGGGAAAAGGAACTGTCATCCTCCTGCGTAAGGAAACAGTACGGAGTAGAGGACACCAGGGGGCTCTGAGACTGGGACCACAGAGAAAGTCCAGTTGCCCCTGATTCATGCTAACTTGGGGGCTTACCCTTTCTGTGACTTGAGTTTCCTCATCTGTACTGCAAGAGCACTAACAGGGCAAACATTGCTTGTCGTTATGAAGATTGAATAACATGTTGCCCGACACAGAATAAGCTCTCAGTTGGGAGTGGTGGCTCACACCTGTAATCCCAGCACTTTGGGAGGCCAAGCGGGGAGGATCACTTAAGCCCAGGAGTTCGAGACCAGCCTGGGCAACACGGCAAAACCCTGTCTCCACAAAAATACAAAAATTAGCTGGGCATGGTGGAACACGCCTATAGTTCCACCTACTCAGGAGGCTGAGGCAGGAGGATCATTTGTGCCTGGGAGGTCGAGGCTGTAGTGAGCTGCGATGCACTCAGCCAGGCAATAGAGCAAGACCCTCTCTCAAAAATAAATAAATCAAAAAGTTCTCAAATATACATTTGCAATAATTAATGCAAATAAATGTTATTTATTACTATTCTCTGAGAGTTCAAGAGAGTTGCAAGGAAATAGAGCTGATATAAAGGGAGTGATATGACACACATCCCCAGTGTCTTGAGCAAGTCATCTTCTCTGTCCCTCAGCCTCTGAACAATTCAATGTTTTACTGCTTTATCTAGTCACTTCTGCTTTGGTGTCCCTGAAGCACTTTGTACAAATGTTTATGACAATACTTAGCCTCTCTTCAGTTTTCCTGCCCCTGTGCCCAGCCGACTGCACCTTCCCCTACACAGGGAATAGATGACAATCTTGGTGCCAAGGACTGCACCAAGCCCGTTTTCTGAACCATCCCAGCTAATCATCACAGCTACCCTAGGAGGGCTATTACTATCCCCACTAAGGGGAGGAATCTAAGACCCAGAGATGCTAAGTGGCCAAGAACATCCTGTATGTGGCACTGCTGGGATTTGAGCCTAAGTCAAGGGATCAATCACTCCAGAAAAAAAGAAAGAAGAGAGAGAGGGAAGGGGCTCAGAGAGGGAGGGAGGGTGGGACAGGAATATCACTTTGGACAAGTTTATGGAACCAGGAAAAGACTGTAAATGAGCAGAGACTCACATCCCATTCAGAAAGAAATTGAAGTGTGTGTGTGTGAGTGCGTGTGTGTGCGTGTGTGTGCATGTGTGTGCCTGTCTGTGTGCGTGTCTGCACGTGTACGTGTATGTGTGTGCACGTGCGTGTGTGCGCATGTGTGCATGCGTGTGTATGCGCATGAGTGCGCATTTGTGTGTGCACGTGCGCACGCAGCTTCTACTTTCTCAAGTCATACTCAGCACGTTCACTGTCTACACTTCATTAGTCCAAGGAAGCCCCTCTAGGATCTAAATGTAAATTCAAAAGAAGTGTCACATTCTGCCTGTTCATCTCATCTGCGTTCCCCATCTTCCGTACTTTGTATTAGACAACTGAATAACTATAGCTATGTCCTAGAAACCCAATTTCCTCCCAGAAATAGAGGGCTTTAAAGGGAGACATGCATACATACATACATACGTATTGACGTAAACACACAGGCCCATAGCTGTCTTGAATAGATTCCTTTTAGGC
Source organism: Mandrillus leucophaeus (assembly GCF_000951045.1). Lineage (NCBI taxonomy): Eukaryota > Metazoa > Chordata > Mammalia > Primates > Cercopithecidae > Mandrillus > Mandrillus leucophaeus. The sequence continues at coordinate 1,541,707 of NW_012103943.1, forward strand.
ATGAACAAGGCCTCTATGGTCTTCCTAGTAAAGAAGGCACAGGAATCTAAACTGCCCCCCGCTGTGGCCAGTGTAGCCAGGGGCACATTGAAGGTCATGGGCAACTGTTGACCCATTTGCCCCTCCCTTGTTCTTGAACCTCTCCAGGCGAGGGAATGATGGCCTTAATTAAAACGTCTCTTTCCCCTCCCTCTGAAGACAGGGATAAGGATAGGCTGGGCACGGTGGCTCACGCCTGTAATCCTAGCACTTTGGGAGGCCGAGATGGGCAGATCACGAGGTCAAGAGATTGAACCATCCTGGCCAACATGATGAAACCCTGTCTCTACTAAAACTACAAAAATTAACTGGTTGTGGTGGCACGCACCTATAGTCCCAGCTACTCAGGAGGCTGAGGCAGGAGAATCTCTTGAACCCAGGAGGCAGAGCTTTCAGTGAACCGAGATCGCGCCATTACACTCCAGCTTGGTGACAGAGTGAGATTCCATCTCAAAAAAAATAATAAAAAATAAAAAAGACATGAATAAGGAAAATAACTACCATTCAGACAAAACTTTACAGTTCATGAAGAACTTTCAGATTCCTTATTTGATCCAATCATCTACCAGCCCTGGGAGGCAGAGATTGAGTGACCACTCTTCAGATGGGGAATCCAAGACTCTGAGACAGAAATGGTGGCCATGGTCTGCACCTGGAGGAGCCCACAGTGGGCCCCATGCCTGTCTGATTCCTGAGCCCTTGGGTGGGTGTCCAGGGGTGAACACCACCGGTGATCCCACATCAGGACCTTGGCCCAGCCACAGGCTTGAGGCCACTGGGAAGATCTGTATCACTGAAACTGTGACGTCAGAGGCCCTCAGTTCCTTCACCTCCTGTCATGGCCAGCAGCTTCCTGGCAACCGGAAAGTCACAGCCTGGCTCTGGGTGGGTCACTCTGCATGGTGGAGGGCACAGCCCATGGGTTCTCACCCAGCCCCACCTCTGTGTGGGGCTCCTACCCTCTCCAGCACCACCCTCAGTAGGAACAGCTGGGGGCTAAACCTGCCCTGTCCAGCCTTGCCTCCTTTCCGCCCCCTTCTCCTAGGTTCTTCCCTTTTGTGCCAGAGACCCCAGGGCGTAGACCTATGCTTTTCAATGCATAAAATAAAATACAGCAAACGACAAAGGAAATTTAGAAAATGAAAATACAGTTTTAAGAATATGTTTTACAATTTGCAATAAACTCAGCTAACACCTATCCTATTGTGCATCTTACAGTATTAGAAACTGTAAGATCACCAACGGTTCATTTTAGTTTTAGAAGAACATTTTTAGTTCTAGAATGAAATGAAAACAGGCAACTTTTGAAGCTGTGCAGAGAAGTACGTTTGTCCTTTGAGATGTATTTACAGAATTCGTTTAAAATTAGAAGTAAAAAATACTTTAATTTTTAAAAAATTTACAAGAAACTTGTATATGTGTGTCTTGCTGTTGTTGAGACAGAGTCTCACTCTGTTGCCCAGGCTGGAGTGCACTGGCACGATCTCGGCTCACTGCAACCTCTGCCTCCCAGGTTCAAACGATTCTCCTGCCTCAACCTCCTGAGTAGCTGGGAGCACAGGTGCACACTACCATGTTCAGCTAATTTTTGTATTTTTAGCAGTGATGGTGTATTGCCATGTTGGCCATACTGTTCTTGAACTCCTGGCCTCAAGCGTTCTGCCCGCCTCAGTCTCCCAAAGTGCTGGGATTGCAGGCGTGAACCACTGTGCCCAGCCTGCTTTCTTTATTCTACATTAAATAACAAGATTTATTTGTTTGATTTAGCCATTCCACAGTATATATGTATTTCAAAACTTTGTTATATGCCATACATATATACAATTTTTATTTGTCAATTAAAATAAGGAATATGAGAAAAGATCTATCAGAACAGCAGTCAAAAAAAAGAAAATATCAAAATACCATGATTTAATATCTAACTATTTAAATTAGTAATGAGCATAAGTGATATAAAATATCTGCAGATGTAACGTGATAAGGGTATCACAGTTATTATGTTACTGGTTTGGCCGGGCATGGTAACTTACACCTGTAATCCCAGCACTTTGGGAGGCCAAGGCAGAAGGATCACCTGAGGTCAGGAGTTTGAGACCAGCTTGACCAACATGGAGAAACTCCATTGCTACTAAAAAAAAATACAAAATTAGCCGGGCGTGATGGCACATGCCTGTAATCCCAGATACGCGGGAGACAGGAGAATCGCTTGAACCCGGGAGGTGGAGGTTGCGGTGAGCCAAGATGGCTCCATTGCACTCTAGCCTGGGCAACAAGAGTGAAACTCTGTCTCAAAAAAAAAAAAAAAAAAAAAAAAACTTACTGGTTTGTAGCCTACATTCATAATATTTTTAAAATGCCCCAAAATGCCCAAATTTCAGGGAGAGGTTAGTGAAAATAAAGAATTTGTTCTTTTCCCGTCTAGGTTGGCACAGCCCTGGTGGGGGAGGGTCTGTAGATTCTAGCAGCCCTGCGTGCCAATTTTATGTGTGTGCATCGTTTAATCCTCTGCTGATAAGCAGGAGCAAGGGAGTAGTGTCTAGACGTTCCAGCCCTACAAGGAGACAACGTGAGTCCACATCCCCGCTCCGTCCCTCAGTCGCTGGTGTGATCCAGGCAAGTTACTTAACCTCTCTGTTAAGTAAACAAGTGGTAATAATTCTCACCTCATTAGACTGCCACTTCACCCAGTACCTGGCACACAGTAAGTATTTTAAGTAACTTTAGTTTATATTGATTCCTTTTCCTTCGGCCTTTTAAGAAAGCCCTACAAGGTAATTATTACATCCATTTTTTTCCCCAGAAGAAACTGAGGCCCACAAAGGGAAAGTCATAAGCCCAGCATCACACAGGGTTCAGAGGAGAATTTTGTTAATCAGAGGAAAGCTCTAGAAAGGTAACCTGAAAGAAACGCAAGTCTTATCCAAGTGTGGAGGCTCATTCCTGTAATGCCAACACTTTGGAAGGCTGAGTTGGGAGGATCACCTGAAGCCAGGAGTTTGAGACCAGCCTGGGCAACATAGTGATGCCTCATCTCTGCTTAAAAAAAAAAACAAAAACTCTTTATGGGGAAAGAAACACAAGTCTGGACAGTGATGAGATACTGAGGAAAAGGGTAAAAAATATTCCATCATTTACCAACTAGGCGATTTGGTTTCCAAATTCAAAAACACCCTTTCTTTTCTCCTCAGCAGTCAAAGTTGCACTATCGCTGCATGCGTATCTGTGACAGTCATCATAAGCAAAGCTAGGTTTCCATACAGTAGCTGCCCCCCATCATCCACAGGGGATACATTCCAAGACCCCCAGTGGGGTCCACAGAGAGTACCAAACCCTATATATGCTGTTTTTTCCTATACATGTACTCCTATGATACAGTTTAATCTACAGGAACCAACAGATGCTGGAGAGGATGTGGAGAAACAGGAACACTTTTACACTGTTGGTGGGAGTGTAAATGAGTTCAATCATTGTGGAAGACAGTGTGGCAATTCCTCAAGGACCTAGAATTACCATTTGACCCAGCAATCCCATTACTGGGCATATACGCAAAGGATTATAAATCATGCTACTATAAAGACACATGCACATGTATGTTTATTGTAGGACTATTCACAACAGCAAAGACTTGGAACCAACCCAAATGTCCATCAATGATAGACTGAATTAAGAAAATGTGGCACATATACACCATGGAATACTATGCAGCCATAAAAAAGGGTGAACTCATGTCCTTTGCAGGGACAAGGATGAAGCTGGAAACCATCATTCTCAGTAAACTATCACAAGGACAGAAAACCAAACACTGCCTGTTCTCACTCATAGGTGGGAACTGAACAATGAGAACACTTGGATACAGGGCAGGGAACATCACACACCGGGGCCTGTCAGGGTGTGGGGGGCTAGGAGAGGGATAACATTAGGAGAAATACCTAATGTAAATGATGAGTTGAAGGGTGCAGCAAACCAACAGGGCACATATATACCTATGTAACAAACCTGCACGTTGTGCACATGTACCATAGAACTTAAAGTATAATAAAAATTTAAAACCAAATAAATAAATAAATAAGTAAATTTAAAGAAAGTTTAATTTACAAGTTAGGCACAGTAAGCAATTGACAACAATAGCTAATAATAAAACAGAACAAACGTAATACGCCGGCATCACTACTTTTGCACTTTGGAGCCATTATGAAGTAAAATAAGGGTTATTTGAACCCAAGCACTGTGGTACAGTCCATCTGGTCACAAGATGGCTACTAAGTGACTAACGGGCAGGCAGCAAATCCAGGGAATACCAGTGTGGATGTGCCAGACAAAGGGAGGATTCTCATCCCCAGTGGGATGGAGCAGACAGCTTCAGATTTCATCACGCTCCTCAGAATGGCATGCAATTTAAAGCTTACAAACAGTTTATTTCTGGAATTTTCCATTTAATATTTTCAGACCACAGCTAACCATGGGTAACTGAAACCACAGAGAGTGAAGCCGCGGATACAGGAGCTACTATATTCTCCGAAGCAGCAGTCTGCAAACTGGTGGAGGCCTACGCTGCAGCACCACAGCCATTCCCCTTCAGGATGCCACCCCTCTGTCCCTCCCAGGACAGGAGGAACTGGTAGGGCAGCCCTCCTACCATGATCCAGACCAGCGACAGTTCAAGAATCAACGCAAAATCCACCCTAGAAGAATGACGGTCAAATTTATGACTTCAGTTGGAGCATTAGGAAAAGGGTCCTTTCTTTCCCTGGGGCTGCTGGGTTGGTAGGATGGAAACATGGAGCCAATGTTAGTTCCAGGTTTTATCACCACATGGGGACAACCTGCCTGACCAAGAGAACAAAGCAAAAGGAATTGAGACCAATAACTGAATAAACAATGTCCAATCAAGCCAGGCCTGAAGGCAGTGCTCTGCCCCAAACTTTTCATTTCTGTCAAATGCATTTGCTTTTTTGTTTAAACTATTATAAGTTGGGTTTCTGCCACTTGCAAACAAAATCATCTTAACTAATAGACTCCCCCCTTCATTTTCTTACCCTTAACTTCCCGAGCTCAACTCAGTGGCGTCTAGGGTGCTACCAACGCTTGTAGGTGAGAGTCTGCTGTAGTTTCTGAGACTGTCTTTCTGATGAAAGGAGAACGTCTTAAACCCCTCAACACTCACCTTCTGCCACCATCACTCAATAAAACCACTGGGAGGATCAGGGTCCCAGAGAAACCCTTGAGGCTATGTTGCTGGCTCTGGGGTTCAGCTCTGGTTCTCTGCTGTGCTCCCCTGGCAGAATGTCAGGCCTTGAGCCCAGTTCCGTACCATGTTTGTATTTCCTAGTACCAAGACTTCCATTCTGTTAGTGTGCAAGCATGCCATACACAGGCTGCCCCCAAACCAATCGCTTTCCTCCCTGCTGTTTATTTCAAGGCATACCACCAACATATTGGCATCTTTCAGCTCAGTCAAAACCCGACTCATATCAAATTTTTGACACTGTTTCTATATCTGGCAAGAAAATCACTTGGAAAGTCAGACCTTGGGTAGACCATTAAACCGAAAATAAATTCCTTATGGAGATCATTTAAACTTAAGCCATGACAAATCCCAGCTATAAGAAGAAGGAGGGCTAAGACTTTCTAATGCCCTGACAGTTAAAAATAGTCATTAAAATCCAGCCTGATTCTCTAAGCCGTGATTTTAAAATCCTGTTGGGAAAACTCAGGAGGACAAAGCGGGCTTATTTGATGGTGGGACGATTACAGGAGCAGTGCGAGGAAAGGGAGTGAGTTTTCTCCTCTTCCCAGCTTCAGGGAGGCCTATTTGTACAACTCGCAGGGATTTTTCCAGGTGTGACCACACGGCTCAGAACAGCTCGAAAACGAAGGCAATCTCTTTCTTCTGGTGCATAGAGAAAAGGACAAAACTCAGGCCATCGGTCACAGGATGGTGACAGGCGTGTGACTCCCTGGGCCGGGAATTGAGCTCTGCGCACTGCCTTGGATGAAGCCCATCTGACAGGGAGGAAACCACTGACCAGAAGTTCAGATGGGCATGAATGACAATAGCTAGCATCTGCTGAGTGGTTACCATGTGCCAGGCACCATTCACAGGCTTTGTCTGTACTGTCTCAGTTGAAGCTAATAGCCCTATGGCACCGACGCTAATATCAGTTCCATTGTACACACGAAAGAGCTGAGGCTTACAAAGACTAACTTGCTGTATTCGTTATCCATTGCAAGGTTAATAATTATTCCAAAACTTTGTGGCTTAAACTACTTTTATTAATTGTCTCACATTTTCTGTGGGTCAGCAATTTGGAAACTCCTAGCTGGGTGGTTCTGGCTTGGGGTCTCTCAAAAGGTGGTAGTCAAGAAATCGGCCAGAGTTACAGTTCTTTAAAAGCTGGAGGATCCACTTCCAATATGGCTCACTCAGTGGCTGTTGGCAGGAGGCCTCAGTTTCTCACCACATAGGCCTCTCCCTAGGGCTACTTGAGCATCCTCACAACATGGCAGCTGGCTGCCCCCAGAGTGGATGATCCAAGAGAGGGACCAAGGAGGAAGCCACAGGGACTTGCATGTCCTTTTATGATATCTCGACTGTCATACAACACTTCTGCCATATTCTGTTTATTAGAAGGAAGCCACTAAGAATAGCTCACATTCAAGGGCAGAGGACATAGGCTGTATCTCTTGAAGGGAAACGTATCAAAGAGTTTGGACATATTTTCAAACTACCACAGTACCTTACAGAAGATCGCAGTGTGGCTGAGCCAGATGATAAGACCCTGCTCCTAACCACAAAACTATTTTGCATCTCAGGGAAGAACAAAACTTTCCTTTATTGTGCTGGGAAACATGAACTTAAAGTACACTATTTGAATAGATAAGACATGTGCATGATAAAATACCAAAATGATACCAAAAAAATGGTGTATAGAGTAATGGACGTTCCCCTTCTTACCCTGGCCCCCAGTTCTTCTTTGCACAGGCAGCCTCTGCTGAGAGTTTCTCAAGAATACTTCCAGTGATAGTCTGGGCCAGCAGTTCTCAGTGTGGTCCCCGACCAGCAGCATCAGCGTCACCTGGGAACGTGCTAGCAATACAGATTCTCAGACCCCATCCCAGACCTACTGAATCAGACACCCTGGAGGTGAGGCCCTGCAACTGGTGTTATAACAAGCCAGTATCTCACATTTACTTATAACAAGCCAGTATCTCACATTTACCTTGATCTCCTGGGGCCCTATGCCTGGCCCACAGTTGGAGAAATCAGTTCAAGATGGTTCTACCACAAATCTCACATGCCTGGGCCCCATAGTGTTTTCTCTAGAAGTGTAAGATCATTTACCTGTTAATATCTTGCAGTCTTCCTCCTCAGGAAGGGTGTGTGATGTCAGAATCTTGTTTCTGTCCATGCCTTTTTTACTATCATTGAAACTCCCCATTGATGGAAATCTGATTGAGACCTGTGAATTTTGTTAAAGTCAAGAAAATGATAATGACAATAGGAATGATGCAGTTGTACCCTATCTAAAGAAAACAGAATATGTTAAAATTATAATATTGACAAGTCAGGAAATGCCTCTTTATTTACCAAATTTATTCCAGGTACAAAAGTGCTCACTATAGGCTCCTCTGGCTAGCAGTCCTCATCAATGTTAAGCATGATTCAATTTACAGAAATGCCAGTACTCCCTAATGTAGTGTTCTGGGAATGCATCCATGCAATAAAGTGATATCTGCTAGACAACTAGAAGACCCCAAAGATCTGCTCGAATCCACAAGCCACACAGAAATCCACAGAAATCTGGGCACTGGGGAAATGCATAGTCACCTTCTCCAGAGAGGGCCTTTGTTCTGAGCTACCCAATGGGGATTCCAAAAAAGGGGCTCCTTAAAGGAGCCCTGTGGGACCCATGAGTTCAGTTTGCTGAATCTTTCCTGAAGAGGTGCTTTGGAACCCCAGGAGTCACGCTGCAGGTTGCAGGCGTTTGCAATTTTGGCAGTTTCATATGCAAATGTTAAGATGAGTCTGTGAAGTTGGTTGTTTTTGAGCTTGAATGAAGATTTCCTGGTTCCACACCAGACTTACAGAATCAGAGTTTTCAGGGATAGGGTCAGTCTTCTATACTACAGCCCTCCCTCTGTACACACACACACACACACACACACACGGCAAAGAGCACAGGCTTCGTCTCTGCTATTTACTGGATGCCCTTAAGCTGTGTAATCATCTGGAACCCTCCATTTCTTTATATGGTAAATGGAAAGAAGAAGACCCAGATAAACACCTATCTCAAAGGGTTTGTAGTGATTGGGTGGTAGAAAGTGTGTGATAGGCCCAGCCCTGCTAGGAGAGAATAAAGAGGCCCTGGACATAATCAAAAATAACTTGGGAATCATTTCCATTGGGGTTCAAACCCACCCCCACCATTTATGGACTGTGATGTTTAGAAGATCCTTCACCCTCTTCGGCCCCAATAGTACCTACCTCCTATGGGTTTTGTGGACATAATCCATTCTCAGTGCCCAGCTCATGATAGGTACTAAAATAGTAGCTGTCATTGAAAATGTTTGCTCTCTTCTTCCAAGGAAAAGCATGGGAACCCAGTGGGACTCACTGGGGATGGATGCACCTTTCCCCCTAATTTCTTAAAGCCAAGCTACAAATGGTGTGTTCTATACACTTCAGGTATTAAGGAAACAGTCATACTCCAAGGTGGCTCCTATTTTGTCCCCAGCTTTGCCAACTGAAAGGGAGACAAGGAGAGAATGACAGAAAAATCACAGCACTAGGTCAGTAACCAGGTAAACTGCTGAGATCCTGTCAAGTTTTATAATACTAGAATTCAAGAACTGAAGCAGTTGTAGATTAGCACATGCCTCAGAGTAGTCTGAACCTCAGGGCTACAAAGGGTGGGCCGGGAGGACTTTCGTCCCAAGGTTCAGGTTCACAGTCCACTTTATCCTTGAGATATTCTCCCCAAATAGGGTTACATAATCAGTTGCAGAGATTCTGAAAAGGATGTGATTCATCACAGGGCTCAAACCTGGGTCCCCTTTGCTGAGCAGGCACCTTGGACCCACAAGGAAATTAATATACAATCACGGCTGTATAAGGCTGTTTCAGGCTGCATATATGACAGTGGACCCATAGGATAATAATGGACCTGCCCTATACAGGGGTACATTTTTTTTAACCTTTTACACTGTATTTTTACTATACCTTTTCTATGTTTAGATACACAAATACCATTGTGTTACAGTTGCCTACAGTATTCAGGAATGTAACCTGCTGTACAGGTTTGTACCCCAGAAGCAATAGGCTACAGCGCCTGAGGTGTGTAGTAGGCTATACTGGCTAGGTTTGTGTAAGTACACACTCTGATGCTGGCCAACGAAACTGCCGAAGGACACATTTCTCAGGATGTATTCCAGTAATTAAGTGACACATGACTGTATACCTATTTTTCCTAAATCTTGTAATAATCCTGTGTCACATGCATTGATCTTACATGTGCATTAAAAAGCATCAAGCCTTTGCCGGGCGCGGTGGCTCACACCTGTAATCCCAGCACTTTGGGAGGCCAAGGCAGGCGGATTACCTGAGGTCAGGAGTTCAAGACCAGCCTGGCCAAGACGGTAAAACCCTGTCTCTACTAAAAATACAAAAATCGGCCGGGCATGGTGGTGGGTGCCTGTGATCCCAGCTACTGGGGAGGCTGAGGCAGAGAACTGCTTGAACCCGGGAGGCAGTGGTTGCAGTGAGCCAAGATCGCGCCACTGCACTCCAGCCTGGGCAACAGAGCTAGATTCCGTCTCAGGAAAAAAAAAAAAAAAAAAAATCAAGCTTTCAACACAACATTTTGCATTTAGTGTAATCTGTTTGTACTTGTTCCTGGCATTTTTCTTTTCATTATTTTTTCATTATTGAAGGAGCTTCACGAACTGGGTGTGGTCAGGCCTCTGGGGAGGCCAGGAGCCCAGGACAGCTCCACCCAGAACCTCTAGTCCTGGGAACGGACCCAGGCCTGTGGAAGTCCCCGATCTCCTGCCGAACAGAGGGGAGCACGGGGCCTCTGCACCTGACAGCGGACACCCTCGCCAGGACTCACCCCACAAAAGACGCCGGGAAGTGCCGCGGGAGAAGGGGGCTGCAGCCGGTGGGATGGGAAACGCGGCTGCCCAAGAGCCTGGGGCCGGCCGCGCCGCCCTTGTCCCCGGAGTGAACTCTCCCTCTGTGCGCGCAGCTGATGGCGGGGCGCGCGGCCGCGGCCCCTCTTCTCCCTCCCTTTAAAGAGAAGGGCGCGATTGTGTGGATTTCACAGTCTGAGCACAGCTGAAAAGGAGAGAATTAAGTCTCCCTCACGGCTCTTTTCAAGGAGGCCGAGGCTGCGATTCGCCTTCATTCAGAATATATGAAGCCTTTGTGCGCCGGGGCCGGGCAGGCGCGGCGGCCCCGCTCCCCGGCTGACACTCTTTACAGTGGAAACGTACAGTAATTAACGCGGGTTCCGCTCCCGCCCGCGCCCGGAGTTGAAGGGGCCGCCGCCTCCGTGCGCCTGGGAACCAGCGCCCGCCCGAGGCCGCATTTGTGCACCTGAGAACGCGGCGGCGCATTTGTATCCGTGCCCTCGACGCCCGAGACCCATCCATTTTGGCGCGGAGCTGCCGGGCTGTCAGGGTGCGCCGCGGCCCCCGCAAGTGTTGCTAATCAAAGCGGAGCCGGCTCCTCCGCCCCGCGAGCTCGCGGCGGGGGGCGCTGCCTGGGCTGGGGGGAGGAAGCCCAGGGGCCGGCCAAGGTGACCCGGTGGAGGCTTCGCCACCTCTGATTGCGGGGAGTCTGTGATTCGGAAGGGGGCAGGAGGGGTGTAGACAAAATACTTCAGGCTTCCTCCATGGGAATTGTTACCATGAGACTGAAATTTAATTTATTTTTATTTTTATGCTTTTGGTTTAAAAGAGATGAAATCTGGCCCGTGTAGCTGGGGCCTGCCAATATTTTGGCTGCGCTTCGTTTTCAAGCTTTTTTTTTTTTTTTTTTTTTTTTTTTGTCACTCTAGGTCGGATGATTCATGCTGGTAAGCATGTTGTATCATTTATACAGTAATGTAGCCTAATAACCCCCTCCCCTTCAAATATGTTCCTTAAAGAGCCAGAAGAATTTGTTCCTGTAGACTCAAACCTATGTTCTTAATAAAGGCTGACTGAAGAAATAAAGCTCTGGGAAAAAAAAAAAAAAAAAGAGATGGTGGGGGTTTGGGGAGCAACTTGACAGCTTGCTGATGAAATGCCAACACTGCCCTTGTCCTCTTCCTTCTGTCTCTTCTGGTGGTATTACAATGTGTGGCTTAACACAAAGCTTTGCATACAAAGTTAATTTTTAAAAATCATCCTTCCCTCAGGGGCTGCACTAAAGGGATGCCAGTGTTCTTATTTTGTGCTCTATAAGAAGGAAGGCAATGTATTAAACTGGCAATCACTGAACTCAGCGCCCCTGGTTCAGTGTCAGGTTGAGCAAGGCATCCACTCTGGGCTGTTGAGGGCTTCAGAGTGGGAATCAGAGAGGTGGGTCACTTTATCACCCTGCAGCAAGCCTCTGGAAGCAGGTACTTCCATCTCTGGGCAGATCTCACTTCCTTTGAGCAAGGTGGGAGCTAGTGACAAGCCCCCAAGGCTGACATGGCAGACAGCTGCTGGACAAGATTCCTATTAAGGCAGCAAAGCATGTTGTTCAAGCCCAAAGGCTCTGTCTGTGTTCAAATGCTGCTGCTACTACTAACTTCTACGTGGCCTTAGACACAGGAATCCCACTTACTGGGTTTCGGTTTTCTCCTCTGTAAAATCGGGATAATGATATTCCTACCACTCAAGTTGTAATGGCCATCAAATGATGGAATACATGTGAGCTATTGATTGGTTCATTGTTTCTAACAATAACTGCAATTTATTGAACACTCAGTGTGTTAAATGCTTTACATAGATCACATCTTTCCATCATCTCAAGAACTGTACCAATGAATATTATTATCCCTACTTCACATATAAGGAAACTGAGGCTCAGAGAGAAACAAACAGGTGAAGAAACTTGCTCTGTTGCAGATTCTAAGGGCCAGGATGCAATTTCAAGTCTTCCTGGGAGCTGAGAACAAGGAAGCAATGTGGCCAACAGTAAGGTAAGAGGTGAAGGTTAAGATTCAGACTCTCAGCAGATTGAGAAGCAAGGAACTTTTAACCCCTTTAAAAGGGGTCTCCAAGGTGGCGGAGCACAGCAGAATGGTTAAGAGACTGATTTCCAACATCAGAATAGTCCTGGGTTCAAATCTCATCTCCACTACTTACTAGTTGGGTGACCTTGAGCAAATTCCTTAACCTCACAGGAGCCTCAGACTCATCTGTTAAAAGGGCATAATATTAGTCTTGGCCCCATGGAGTTGTCCTGGAGATTAAAGTGAAAAATGTATGTCTCATTAGCTATTGTTATGAGAACACATAGTCTCCCCACTTTGATTTGAAAGGTGCCAATGTTGGCCCACTGGTAATAAATTCTTTCCCAGAGATTGGGTGTTTTAAATTCCACCACTAGAGGATTATTGTCTAGAATGTTACATTTTACAGATCAGTTTCACATCCCCACCTCATTGAATCCTCCCTCTGAGGCTGGAAATCTAGTTACTGGCCCAGCAGGAAGTAGCTCCCCTCTTGTTCCAATTCTCCCCCCTCTTTTTCTCCAGAAGTCTTCTCTGAGCACTTGTCCTAACTAGGTCACCTGATAACACTGGCACGGCACTCTAAACTTGCCCTCCCTAGCACCTAACACCCCCCCCCCAACGATGTGCTCCACTCCTGTCTTCCATGTCTGATTAGGGAGCCAGGAAGACAGGGACTATATCTACCCCATTCCTGTCTACAAGAAGCCCAGTGCCCAGCAAGGAGCACCTCCAGTGCCCAGATGGCAGCCTTGAATTCCATTTCCCACTTAAAGGGAACAGCACTCATTTGGAGAAATGCTTGATCCCTTGTCTGGGGCAGGAAATATACAAGGTGGGCCTAGATCGTCTTTTACCAGAAAGCAAAGGGACTTTCAAAGATTGTTGATGTTATATTAAAAAGACAGGAGCCAACTTGGAAAAGCTGGTGTTGGACAAAGAGGGGGCCATTTACTCATCAACAAGAAAATGACTGGAATGGATCAAAACACATAAAATATGTGTAAAGCCATGAGCCCATTGTCCTTTGGAGAAGGCTATAGAGCCAACTCATTCTTTTGAAAAATGATAACTGAACAGAAAGGATCAACATTCCTCCGCTCTTTCACACACTGACTGTCCCTCAGGGCAACCAATAGTTGATGGAGAGAAGTTTTTCTTTATAGACCTATCAGGCTAATAAAGGAGTGGAGAATGATAGAATTAGGATGTTGCTATTTCACAACCCCTAATGAAGAAATGGATCTAGGAATCGATCATCAACAGCTTCAAACAACCAAAAGAGAGACAACCAGTTATTAAGTGCGCTGTGATGGAAGAACATCATGTCTTCCATAAAATCACGTTTCCAAAACCTTCATCTGATCAAGCTTCTAGATCTGACAATTTAGGAGAATTACAGGTGACAGTGGAAAATGCGAACTTATTTCTCAGGGATGCAGATTCCAGGAAAACATATAGGCAAAAGTCCTAGTTTTATCAACATATATAGTGCAAGAAAGAAAGGAGAGGGGGAAGGAAACCCAACACATTAAAAGAAACTTTGAGAGACATCAACAGATCCTAATGGACTTCCTTTCTGTACTAATTTCAATAATATGTAATTTTTTTAAATTATAAGACAAACAAGGAAATTTAAATACTGCCTGCATGTTTAATGATATTAAGGGATTACCACTAATTTTTTGATGGAATAATGATAGTATGCTTACTTTTTTTACAATTTTTTTTTATTTTTTAGAGGTAAATGCTAAAATGTTTATGAATTAAATCATATGACTTCTGAGATTTGCTTCAAAATAAGCCTGGAAGAGAGAAGAGGGTGAGAGTGGTTTAGATATAATAAGGTTAGACATAAATTGATCACTGGCAAAATGGAGTGATGGTAAGTAGGAGTTTTTAATATAATTCTCTCTCCTTTGTATATGTTTGAAATATTTCATAATAAAAAATAAAGGAAAACAAACTTTTTAAGTATTAGTTTCTGTTCATTAGAAGAGACATTTGGGAGTCAGCGAATGCTTATAAAAGGGGAGGCTCATACATTCCATGTAACTTATGGCTGATTTCACATAAATAAAGAACGTGTTCATTTGTGTTTATGAGTTTCCTTGCACTGTCTGTTTCCTCTGCCTGAATGTGAGCTCCACAGGGGTAGCATCTGTGTTTTGTCGTTCCGTGTACCTGGCACTGAGTAAGTGATCTGTAGATGCCGAATGAATGAATGCTTCTCAGGCGGAAGGCCAGGGCTAATGTTTCCATTTTACAGATGAGAACACTGAGGCAGAGGGAGCCGATACTCTTGCCCAGGGTCAGATTGCTGGTTCATGGTGGGACTGGGACTCAAAGCCAGTGTCTCTGATGCTCCCCATTTAGAGTCTTCTGCTCGGGGCATTGTAAGCTGGTGTGGGGAGCTAAGACTGGGCTTAAAGTTCCTGGCATTTATAAGCACATGCTTGCTGTTTACTGGCTGTCCTCTGTGAAAAATGTAAGTGATCGTAACAGTTCACATTGCTTGAGGATGGCCTTCTACCACAATTAACTTCTTTCATGCTTACAGCAACCCCATGAGATGGGTTCTACTATTACCCCAGGAGACTGAGACACAGAGGATACACATGCTCTGGCTGGGCCCAGTGGCTCACACCTGTAGTCCTAACACTGTGGGAGGCTGAGACAGGAGGATTGCTGGAGCCCAGAACTTCAAGACCAGCCTGGGCAACATAGGGAGACCCTGTCTCTACAATAAATACAAAAATTATTAATAGCTGGGTGTAGTGGTATGCACCTATGGTCCCAGCTACTTGGGAGGCTGAGATGAGGGGAACGCTTGAGCCTGGATGGTCGAGGCTGCAGTGAGCTGCTGCTGCACTCTAGCATGGGCTATGGAGCAAGAAACTGTCTCAAAAAAAAGAAAAAAAAAAATACGCATGCTCTGACCCTAGAGCTCAAACCCTTAGTCTCTTCATTAGACCCTTACCCACTCTATAAAAAGCCTTTGAAAAATAAAACTGTACTGTGGCATTATCTAGGGGCTGGTGCTTTGCTTGAGGACAGCACAGCATGCTGGTCTGAAGTGTGGCCTCAGAGGACAGGCACATGTAACGTCCACCTGACAGGCGCCATCGGTTAGTGGGTACTTCAGAACAACACTGCTCTCAACTATCTCATTCTCCTAGAACAGGGAGTCACAAATCCGGCAGTAAATCCCTACCCAGCCACACACTCCCTACATTGTTCTAGACAGGTCTCTTCCCCTAGCTGGGCCTCAGTTTCTCCTTTAAAACCAAGAGAGTTGAACTAGACAGATGTCCCCAAAGGACACCGCATGCTCTGACATCCTTTCATTCAACACTGAAATTCTGTGGTCCCACCAAGGGAGCCACTGGTGTGTCTGGGATGTCTCCACATCAAGCAGTTGGAGGCTCATTTTTAACCCCTCATAGATGTCTCTTACAAATTATCCAGGGTCATGGATTAGTTTAAATACAAAAGCTTAATTTCCTCTGCTTGGCTACTGTTATAAGCAATGATCAAAAGGAGTCAAGGCACAAACACAGTTGGCTGGAGAGAGAATGCCAGGGATGCACTGGGGGCCGTTCCCTCCCCGCACCCCTCCGGGTTTGGAAATCCTTGGAGCCTGTAACTCACTGCGGCACTGAGCAGCGCTGAGATGAATCATAACATTTTGAGCCCTCAAAGAAAGGGAGAAGAAAGGGGACAGAAGCAGGGAGAGGGAAGGCTCAGTGTTTTCTCAGTTAAATACATGTTTTCATTGCAGTGTGATGGGCTGAGAGCAATGAATGGCCATGATTTAGTTATCTTTTGGATGGATGATTTTAAATGCTTGTTGGAAACGGCTTTCATGAGACTGATTCTTAAAGCCGAGGCACAGAGTGGAAGTCTTTGGTAAGGGAGTGCTGCTGGTCTTTCAGAGGTTGTAAAAGCTGGGGGCTTTGAGATTCCTGGTGCATGCTTTCTGTTTCTATGTTTTCAACTGGCACATGTTCACTTCCACCCCGTAATCCTTCAGGCTGTCATCAGACACCTTGTTAGAAGTAAAGAGAAGAGAGCAGGGGAGGGAGGGAGGATGTGACGAAAAAAGGTATGACTGTAGAATTATTCTAGTCCATGCAGTGTTTATGTGGGGCCTGCTGTGGTTTGAATGTTTGTATCTTCTCCAAAACTCAGGTTGAAGCTTAATCCCCAGTGCAACACCTTCTGGAGGTGATTAGACTCTGAGGGCTCTATCCTCATAGATGAGATCAGTGCCCTTATACAAGGACCAAGGAAGTGAGTTCGGCCCCTTTTTGCTCTTCTGTCCTTCCGCCATGTGAGGACACAGTGTTCCTCCCCTCCAGAGGCTGCAGCATCAAGGCACCGACTTGGAACCAGACAACAGCCCTCACCAGACACCAAACCCGGCCGGCCTCTTGATCTTGGACTTCTCAGCCTCCAGAGCGAAGAGAAATAAATTTCCATTGTTTGTAAATTACCCAGTATTTGATATTTTGTTATAGTAGCACAAATAGAATAAGACAGGACTTATATGTGCCTAATACTGTGGTGGGCACTGGGGGGACAGGAAAGGAGATTAATGAACGATGACTAGTGCTGGATGAATTATTAAACTCAACACTCTGCCCAGCTGTTCCTGGGAAAAATGAGTCAGCTTTGGAAGTCTTGCTCAGTCATACCTACCTGCCTCGAAATTCAGTAGTTTAGCTTTTTCTCCTGTGTTATCCCAAAAGGCATCAGAGAAAACAGCTAGTTTAATCTTTGGTCGGTACCCCAGTCCCTGCCTGCAGTAAGATCCCATCAGGCCATAGCTCCTGCTTGAAAACTTTTAAAGGCTACTCAACGCCCAAGGATCGTGACCAGACTCTTTCACACACGGCAGCAAATTTCCCATGTAAAAGGCTTTCTTCAGATCAGGCGTCATGAGTAGGACCTGATACCATTTATCTCATTGTATTTTCACAGCAACTGTCTGAGCTAAGTGCTGTTAGGATCCACCTGATGCGCATGGAGACATCAAGTTCCAGAGAGGTCAAGCAGCTTTGTCCAAGGACACGGTTGGTATAGCAAGGATTTCAACCCAAGAGCACTGACCTAGAGCCAAAACCCTTGAACACTGGGCAATGCCACCCTAGTTCATCTTTCCTGGTGTTCCTAATAAGCCAATCCAATCACCTGCACAGTTCGATAATATCCTATTCCATTTGTCTCTGTTCTCCTTCCCCACCTCCACCTGGAAAGGGATGTTTGTCCTTCAAGGAATAGTTGGAAGTTCACCACCCCCAGCAATCCTGAAAACTCAGGTTCTCCTTTCTCCCAACTCCAACAGCTCTGACGCTTCCCTTGGTGACTGTACTACATCCCTCTGGGAGGCAATCTGTAATGCCCTGGCTCTTTCCCCACCAAACTGGATGCTTTTTTACTATAAGACTCCAAGCGGTTTGCATAGTTTATAGGAGAAGATAGACATACATCCTCAAATAAACATAAAGTGTTTTTTTGAGACGGGGTCTTGCTTTGTTGCCCAGGCTACAGTGCAGTGGCATAATCACTGCTCACTGTATCCTTGACCTCCTGGAATCAAGTGACCCTCCTGCCTTAGCCTCCCAGGTAGCTGGAACTACAGACACGTGCCACCACGCCCAGCTAATTTTTAATTCTATTTGTTTATTTATTTATTTATTTATTTTACAGAAGAAATCTCACTATGTTGCCCAGGCTTGTCTTGAAATCCTGGGCTCAGGTGATCCTCTTGCCTCAGCCTCCCAAGATGCTGGGATTACAAGTGTTAGCTGCTGTACCCGACCTCCTTTTTTTTTAAACTGGAAATGAGGCTCTAAGACATTTGCATACCAGTGTTCACAGCAGCACTTTTCACAAAAACCAAAAGGTAGAAACAACCGAACTGTCTATCAATGGATGAAGACTGGGTAAATGAAATGTGGTATATATATACAATGAAATATTATGCAGCCACCAAAAGAAATAAAGTTCTGATACATGCTATGGTATGGATGAACCTGAAAATATTATGCTCAGTGAAATAAGTCAGACATGAAAGCATGAACACTGTATGATTCCACTTATATGAGGCACCCAGAGTCATGAAATTTATAAAGACAGAAGGTAGAAGGATGGTTGCCCAGGTCAGCAGTGAGGGGGATGGGGAGTTAGTGTTTAACAGGTTCACTTTGGGATGATGAAAAAGTTCTAGAGATGGAGCACATTGACAGTTGCACAACAGTGCAAATGGGAGGGAGGGGGGAGGGAGGGAGGGAGTGAGGGAGGGAGGAAGGAAGGAAGCAAGGAAGAAAGGAGGAAGGAAGGAAGGAAGAAAGGAAGGAGGGAGGGAGGGAGGAAGGAAGGAAGAAAGGAGGAAGGAAGGAAGGAAGAAAGGAAGAAAGGAAGGAAGGGAGGGAGGAAAGGAAGGAAGAAAGGAAGGAAGGGAGGGAAGAAAGGAAGGAAGAAAGGAAGGGAGGGAGGGAGGGAGGAAG
>NW_012103943.1:1560510-1582222 GCF_000951045.1 Mandrillus leucophaeus
AAAGGAAGGGAGGGAGGGAGGGAGGAAGGAAGGAAGCAAGGAAGAAAGGAGGAAGGAAGGAAGAAAGGAAGGAGGGAGGGAGGGAGGGAGGAAGGAAGGAAGAAAGGAGGAAGGAAGGAAGGAAGAAAGGAAGGAAGGGAGGGAGGAAAGGAAGGAAGAAAGGGAGGGAGGGAGGGAGGAAGGAAGGGCGGGCTCATGAGGAAAAGAACTGAGATATATGAGAAACACTAATAATAAATAACTCTCTTTTCTTTGTCTTTAATTTTCGATTCGGGGGCGATGTGCAGGTCTGTTATGTGGGTATATTGCATGGTGCTAAGGTTTGGGCTTCTAATGATCCCGTAGCCCAAGCAGTGAACACTGCACTCAATAGATAGTTTTTCAACCTCTTCCCTCTCCCTCCCTCTCACTTTTGGAGTCCCCAGTCTTCACTGGTCCCATCTTTGTGTCCAGGCACACCCAATGCTTAGCTCTCACTTATAAGTAGAACATGTGGTATTTGGTTTTCTAACTCTCTTTCCTATACCATTCCCCTCAATTTTAATATAGTGAAACTGAAAAAAAAATCACAAAAGAGCAACTGGCAGCCCCAAGTGTGTTGGAGTGTATTCCTGCCTTATCTGATCTGCCTGCTCTCCCTGGGGGGGTATGGGGGGTTATGAATTAACTGGGCACATAGAAAGCCAATGATACTGGAAAAGTTGCAATTGCAGCAAACACCTCCCACCACATACCTGCCAGGACTAACTTCAAAAGGCTGCATATTGGGAGGCCAAAGTGGGAGGATCACGAGGTCAGGAGATCAAGACCATCCTGGACAACACGATGAAACCCCATCTCTACTACAAATACAAAAAATTAGCCAGGCGTGGTGGTGGGTGCCTGTTGTCCCAGCTACTTGGGAGGCTGAGGCAGGAGAATGGCTTGAACCCAGGAGGCAGAGGTTGCAGTGAGCCAAGATTGCACCACTGCACTCCAGCCTGGGTGACAGAATGAGACTCTGTCTCAAAAAAAACAAAAACAAAAACAAAAGGCTGCATCAATATTACCACATTATCTCTCCTCCACCAATCGCTCGGGTATACCCACATTCTTAGCCCCTAACTCATTTAAAAAAAATAAGAAGTCATGTGTCCTTTAGCTTAAATTTTCGTTTTCCTGTGAAGTCCCGTGAAGTCCCGTGAAGTACCTGTGACCCATCCCTAAGTGTGTGAGGCTGCCTCCTCCTCTACTTCATGCTACCTGCCTCGCAGAAAAAACGTAGGTGACAGAACATTGTAAACTATAAAGAGGTGTCCAAATGTCTGGTCTTACTCATTGGTTCTGCAGTGGGCTGTAGGCAAAGCTTTGCAGTAACAGTATCACGTGCCTACCATCAACTGAGAGTAGATGGAGTTACTTGGCTTTCTGAAATGCTGTAAATACCCAAATAAATGAACTAACACAATCAAACCGGAGCTCTCGGCATCACAAAGTGCTCTTTGTCCTTTTATTTTATGTGAGTCATTTAGTTTTAATTTATGATCATATTTCATAACCTACCAGCAAATGGCCTGCTGTATATTTTTGAAAAGTGATGAAGTCCTGGTAACGTGAGACCTCATTCTGGCCCTGAGTTTAGAAATCTGGGTTCTGATAAGTGCAGAGAGGCTGTCAGGGTTTGGGGGAGATTTTTACAATCTATGAATTAGTAATGTGTGAAATGATCAAATTTCTTTTCAATTACCTCGAAAATCAAGATAAATTTCACAAAGGCTTACTGTACCCCCAGCTCTGGGTCCTGTGACCTACATATTAAGTCCTTAAAAAAGATGTGTTTCCCTCAACCCCTAGAGATACTAAGAGTTGAACACAGTTCAAGCTAGTAGAGATGACACTTTTTATTATGAAATTACTACTTCTAAATTTCCTATCGAATTCCTAGAAGTGCTCTTTTGCTTTAAAATCCTATTAATGGGCTGGGTGTGGTGGTTCATGCCTGTAATTTCAGCACTTTGGGAGGCTGAGGCGGGCGGATCACGAGGTCAGGAGTTCGAGGCCAGCCTGGCCAACATAGTGAAATCCTGTCTCTACTAAAAATACAAAAAATTATCTGGGGATGGTGGCGGGCACCTGTAATCCCAGCTACTCAGGAGGCTGAGGCAAGAGAATCGCTCGAACCTGGGAGGTGGAGGTTGCAATGAGCTGAGATCACACCATTGCACTCCAGCCCAGGCAACAGTGCAAGATTCTGACTCAAAACAACAACAACAACAACAATAAAAAAACCTCTATTACTGGTCTCGAGGGGGCAGAAATGTTAACTATGCCTTAATTATGCCTTTGAACACACATCTGAGGGCTATAAGAAGAACCAGGAGTCCCATGTTACAGAAAAGAACACTGAGGACTTTAAAGACAATAAAAGAAGGTTTTCTGAGGATTCCCCTTTCTTTTCAAACTGCTGCAAGTCAGGGTCAGAACTCTCTCCCCTTGCATGCCTCTTGGAGAGTGCATTAATTAACTACCGGACCATACCATAAAACAAACTCTAAAGAAGAGTTTCAACTCTACACAATTTTATAACTCAGAAGGGTTTCATTTAATGCCGTGTTTTAAACGTTTTTCGCTCGTGAAATATAAGGACAAGTTGAACTGGCTCTCTGTAGTCTGGCAAACCCACCAGTTGAGGCTGTGAAAGTTTCTTTAATATTCATCTGTGACTAGTCATCAGAGACTTGAACCAAATCAAGAATATTTTTATAACTGCCTTGATAGCACTACCTGGCCCATCTTGCCAAAGGCAAATCATTTTTATTGTTTTGTGAACCAAACCAACTTTTTAAAGGTTTGAACTCATGGCAAACCTGTACATTTTCCAAAGCTTTAAAAAATCAGTCAAACCCAGAGCCCTCGAATTTTCCCAAAACTGTTATATGACTCGATAAAACATTCATCTTCATTCATTGGATGGGCCCTGTGCTTACTGAGCACCTACTATGGGCCATGCAGTGCGCTGAGCACTAGGGATACAGTTCAGAACAAAACAGAAAAATACTTTGACCTAATGGGCTTCCTATCTCTTTCTTGGCTGCTAATCCCTGCCCTGATTTACAGATGCTAAAGTGAAGTGTAGAGAGCCATCAGTGGCTAGCTTGAACTTGGGCTCGGTAACTCAGATATATCATTTGGTACTCTTTGGTGTAAGCACCAAAATAAAAGGAGGAGTACATCCAGAGCAATCTGTTAGGAAGAAAGTATGACGGGGTTAGAGATTTGTCCTGTTGCCTAGCAAGCATACTATTTTGATCATGATGGCATGTTAAAAGATTAATAAAAATAGCAATGTTATCTAAAAATACTTTTACTCTCTGAGCTTGGGAAAATATTATGTATTTGATAAAATCCAATAATATACATATGGCCAGGCGCGGTGACTCACGCCTGTAATCCCAACACTTTGGGAGGTCAAGGCGGGCAGATCACGATGTCAGGAGTATGAGACCAGCCTGGCAAACATGGAGAGACCCTGTCTGTACTAAAGATACAAAAAATTAACTGGTCATGGTGGCGTGCACCTATACTCCCAGCTACTCTGGAGGCAGGAGGCTGAGGCAGGAGAATCTCTTGAACCCGGGAGCAGGAGGTTGCAGTGAGCCGAGATTGTGCCATTGCACTCTAGCCTGGGTGTCAGGTCAAGACTTCGTCTCAAAAAAATATATATATATATATATACACACACACACACACACACACACACACGGTGTATATTATAAGTATAATGTGGATGAGGCTGTAGGGGATGGATAGATATTTTTGAAAACCAAAACCCACTTCCCATCCTGGTGTCCCTGATCCTGCTGCTTCTCTTAGTGAGTTACTTAACATTTAAGGTACAGAAGAACTGGATTTCAGGTTGCTCAGAAATCAAATCTCCGGAGCCATTTGAGCTAGTTCTATCTAGTTCAGCTGAACTGAACTAGAAATATTGCTCTTTCTCTCTCTCTCTTTTTTTTTCTTTTGCAATATTGTTCCTTCACACAATTGCTGCGTGACTTTAGGCAAGTCACTTTCACTCTGAAATTCTTATATGATATGGTAACAAAATTCCCTTCTGCCCTAATATTCTATCGTGTTGCCCTTCGATATTATTCTGCCCCTCATTCAAGATACTAGCCTGAAATGTCAGAGTCTCACTCTGTCACCCAGACTTGAGTGTAATGGTGCGATCTCAGATCACTGCAACCTCTGCTGCCAGGGTTCAAGCAATTCTGCCTCAGCCTCCCAAGTAGCTGGGATTGCAGGCACCTGCCACTGTGCCTGGCTAATTTTTGTATTTTTTTTTTTTTTTTAGTAGAGATGGGGTTTCACCGTCTTCGTCAGGCTGGTCTCAAACTCCTGACCTCAGGTGGTCCACCCGCCTCGGCCTCCCAAAGTGCTGGAATTACAGGCATGAGCCACCATGCCCGGCCGACAACTTCTTATTTAAATCAGTTCAGAAACCCAATGGACTCAAAGACCATTTCTTCCATCCTGGCTTCTGCTCCTATAGGAGACACAAACCCCAAACAGTGGATACCCTACAGCAGCAGTTTTGAGAGCGTGTTCCTTTAGAGTCAATAGCTCAAATCTCAGCTTTGTCGTTCACCAGTGGCAAAACCATGAGTAAGTTACATAATCTCTTAAGGTCTCAGTTTCCTTAATTACAAAATGGGGATGATGTGTGACTGTGCTACTACGTGTTTTAAAATGAAATTATGTAAAGGACTCCATCCTTATGGAGTCCTTATGTAAAGGACTTCTTGGCACACAGAAAGTGCTCATTTAATTCAATTATTATCTAATGAGATGTATAATACATCTCTTCTTTTTCTTCTTAGTTGTAGTGAATTTTAATAATTCTGTGTTGAGAATTTCAGGAAAGTCCTGGGGCATCACAGGTTCAATACTTAGGATAACTGGTATGTGCTGAAATTCAGCAAAAGTAATTATTAACTTACTGTTGATTAAAGGAGAAGGAAGGTTGAGTTCGTGTGTTGTTAATATTGTCATTTTGGACCCCATTATTCTTTAAAAAAGCCTGTGGGTCCTCTTTCTAGTCCCAGACTTAGATAGGGATTGCATGTGGAGAAAAATGTGGGCATGAGTGCCCTGAAAAACTATTTCAGTAACCCTAGGCTCTGGAAATCTTTTCTTCTGAGGTCTAATTTCCTTGGCATTTTCCTGCTATTTGTAAGTGGGAAACACAGTTTTACCTTCTCATGAAAGTGGGCTGTGGCTTAGTGGTGTCTATGCAAGACACGGATGCCCCTAACCTAGTAATAATTTAGATTTGCACACTCAGTCCCAAAGGCAGTGACCACATGGCACTACCCTGTGCCAGCACCTCTTGAGGGCACAGAGGCTGAGGCATGTTGCCCCACCCCCACCCCACATCCATTCTCAATGACTTCACTGCCCAGTTGCTTTCCTGGAATTCTCAATTGAGATCATATTCCCCACACCCACCCCTGGGATTTTCTACGTTGTCTTTTTGGCTCCTCTCTGTTCCCATTGCTAAACAAAGAGAAATCCAGCCGGAAAGACTAGACGGGGCGAGCCACTGATGCGGTGGGAGGGAGGAGGAGATGAACACTTGCAGCCTTCAGACTTTCCCCAAATGGGCCAGTTTCACATCAATAACTGCCTTATCCATCACCACTACCTTTCAGGTAATTTTCTGTGATGGGATTTCGAGAGGCACTTTAGCGTCTTATACACAATTTCTTTACAAAGTCAGTTTTTCCATCATCAAGCATTCTCAGCACTGAAATAAAAATAGGCAGAGCTTTGCCACTAAAACAGTGCTTTTTATATCAGACCCTGCAACCCAGAAACCCTTTTCAGGGAAATGTACACTTTGGCGGTTACACACACACACATACACACACACATACACACACATACACACACACGTCCAGTCTAGCAAGGACTTAACCTCATCCAGGTGAAAAGATGCTGCACAGCGATCTGTCAAGCTTGGCTCTGTTTCCTTGCTGTGTGACTTCAGGCAAGTCACCTCACCTCTCAGAGCACCCTTTTTGTTTTATTTAAGATGGGAATGTAATTCCCCACCTATTGCCTTGAGGGCCATGTGAGATCCTGAATATGAGAGTATTTGGACACTGGCATATGTTTTATACATAAATACAAGGGATTAAGAAAGGGTATGAAATAAAGGAAGTCACAGGCTGACTTCAGATGACACTCACCCCCTTCATCTTTGTTGAGAAGTGTAATTGTTGTCTCCCCATGAATGGTAAACCACATAAAATGCAGACATGATGTGCTCTCTTTTAAAGTAAAGACTCAGCAGAAGCAGGATGGCGTAATGCAAATAGCTGGGGCTGGGGCTGGCATGGATTTCTGGGCTCCGAGCTCACCCACTGTGTGATTCCTGCCTTGCTGTGTCACCTCCTTGGGCAGTTTGCTGCTCTGGGAAAATGGGAGAAGCCATAGTTCTTGAATTTCAGGGTTGCTTTGAAGGTATAGAGTGAAAATGGAGTGCAGAATGCTGGGGGAGGGGAAGTGGAGGGCAGCCCAGAGAGGTGGAAGTGTTCAGGCTGGAGGGAGGCCGGGACCTCAGTTGGAGGGGGAAGTCCCCCTAGGTCACATCTGGAAAATGGGGCTACGAGTGCCTATTTCACAAAGTTGGTGAGAGGAACAAATAAAATCCTGCCTGAATACTGATTAAATAAGCACCTGGCTTTAGGTGCTGGTCAGCACACCTTAGCGCCGGGGACCCCAGGTAAATCTCTGGCCTCTGGGAGGCACTATTGCCTCGTGCTTTTGTCCAAGGGCTGTGGAATCACGGGGTTGCAAGGCTCCATCCCAGTTGGGTCATGCCTATCTACCCCACCTCGGACGCATTAATGAATGATCTGAGCCTGGTTCCCTTGACTCCAAAGGAGATGGCAATACCATCTCCCGGACGGTGGTGAAATCCACGAGCACTCACTAGCACCCGTGAGCTGATTGGTGTAAATCGCCGAGCAACAGTGTCTGGCACTTGGGAAGCGTTCAGTTAAAGGGGGCTGTTATTATCTGCTTGGCTTGCTCCTTTGGGCGTCGAGGTGTAAGTTTAATGATGGGGGACAAGGGGCAGGGAGGAGGGCGCCTGGTCGGCTGCGATCTTCCGTGCGGGTGTAGCGGGCCGGGCCGGTGTCAGTGCGTATTTATTGATGGCAGGTATTTGGGGAGTAATTGAGCGCGGCGGCCGGCCCGGGGCGAGAGTGGGCCTCCACGAGCAATTAAATGTGATTAGGCAGAGACCTTCGGGATCCAGCTGGGTGATTGATAACCCGGCCGCATTCCTGCCGGGCCCGCGACATCAAACGGGCGGCCGGCGGCGGGCGGGGCGGAAGGGGCCGAGCGCCTGGACGCTGCCCTTCTCGCCCGCGACGCCCACGGTTCTATGGGGAAACCGGGTGATGCGCCCCCTTCCTGCGCAAGGGTCACTCCCTTGCTGGCTTGCCAGGTGCCGCTAAGGAGGGAAGGGCGCCGGAAGGGGCGAGGTGAGGAGGAACCCCCTGCGCTGGGAGCAGCGCTGGGCGCACTGCTCCTGGCGCGCTGGGCTGGGCTCCCAGAATCTGGCACGAAATCGCTGGAACCGGGGAAGAGAGAATGGAAAAGAGAAGAGAAGGGGGGAAATAGGAGATGTTGGGAATGAGAATCAATTAGAAAACAAAAAAATTAAAGACGCCATGGAGGAGCAAAGTGACAGGCAAAGAAGGGGGTGGGGGAAGAGAGGGAAAAGAGAGTTAAAAATGAGAACTTGAAAAGTAGTTACCGACAATAAGAAGACAGAGGAAAAAATTAGAAAGGTATATAGTGGGACAGACATGAGAAAGAATGAAAGGTGGAGGAAAGGTAATAAAAGCAGGACAGCAAAAAAAGGAAGAGAAAGGTGAAAAGGAGGGAGTGGAAAGATGAGAAAGGGAAATAGGAGACAAAAGAATGAGGAAAATGGAACAGAAAAGTCAGAGGAAGCAAAGACAGGAAGGAAGCTAGCCTGGGTCCCCCCCAGCCTTCCCCCACCCCATCCCTGTCCCTGACTCAGTTTCAGCAAATTCTATGCCCAGAGCCAAGCGCTGCCTGGTGCCTGGGAGACCTGGCATTTGCCCCCCAGAGCCTGACTCCTTCCCAGCCCAAGCCATCAAGCCAGCTCCTTCCCCCTCCAGGCAGAAGGAGGAGAACCCCCACATCCAAGCCTGCAGTGAGCCTTGGGCTCTCTGTACCCCAAGCCTAGGCCGCAAGACATAATCACAAGTGGAAGTGCTGGGGGTTCCCGGGGCTGTTGCCTCGGGATCCTGGAGTCTTCGGAGTCAGGGAACAGTTTCTGTCTGTGCTGACTCCACAGACAGGATCAAAACAGCATGAAAGAAATCAGAGAGAGAACTTCGTCGGCAGGAGCTGGACTTCTAAAACCCCCTTCCGCCCCCATAGGCTTCAATATTAAAAAACCCCCTAGGAGTCTCAGACACTGTATTAATTAGTGCAACCACCCATGAAAAGTTGGGTTTGGAGCGGCATTCTTTGCCCTGTGTGAAAAACCAAGTCTAATAAACAATTGTTAAGTTGGCCTGTTGCCGCTGGTAAATTACATAGCATTAAAAAAATAATGCTTTTCATATTAGGCACTAATTAAAGGTTGGGACAGCATTAAAACAAGATAGGGAGGGGGGAAATCAAAGAAAATATAAAAATGTTCTTTCAAGAGTTATGGGAGGTTAATAAAGTATGTCTGTTAGAGTGAGCCTACTTTGCCCCTAGCTACAGCCAAACTGGAGCCACCACAATTGGGTCTCAATAAGATAATGATATTCCTTTCTCTGCTATTAAAAGCCTCCCAGTGCAAACTTAAAATGATTTATTTAATTTAGGAAATTATGAGGTGTAACTTCAAAGCCTCAGCCGTTAGTAATGGAAAATACCAGGTTGTTTAAAATTATAATAATAATTGTTTGGAGGACTCAGGACATCAAAGTGTTTTCATCAACAAATGCAGAGAGGTCCGGAGGAGGTTGGAAAGAGTCAAGGGAGGTGGATGGAGTTTGGATTTGATTATTACGAACCTTATCAGGGCAAGACTCGGGATTCCTGCAGCCCGGTCCTCTGTTCGCTTTGAAGCGGGCTATTCTGGAAAGTAATTTTACTGCTTTTTATTTAGTTTGTAGGAGGGAGGAGGTGAGAGGGTGGCTGGGGGTGGGAGAGGGGGTAAAGGGGTCCAGGAGTTGACCCAGGGCTTTTCCTCCTTGCTGTGACCACTTTATTTTGTTAAAGAAGCCTGCAGCATCACCAATGGGGGGAAAAAACATTTTTGCTTATAAAAATGGAAGGAGAGGAACAGACACAGTCAACTTCACCAACCAGGCCCTGTGATTTCGGGGAGGGTGTGTGTGTGACGTGGGTTCTTTTATAAATGAGGTTTATGCTTATTTCAAACCCAGCAGTGGAGACGGAGTGGGGGTGGGGAAATGGCCTCTCCAACCCGTGGCAAATGAGCGGCTTTTATAGCAAAGAATGGCCGTGGGAGTTTTCATTCGGTCAGACAAGGTTCTGCTCAAAGGCAGGGATCCTCTTTTCAGTCGGGTCAGGCAGACGCTTCGCCAGCCACCGCTCTCAGCCAGGCCTTCACTGCCTACCTCCTGCCGCCCTGCTCCCTCCATTCCCCCCAAGATCGCCAAGGCAGGGCTGGGAGTGGGAGAGGGGAGGGCTGGATCTGAGCCCCAGGTCCACTGTGTTAGAGGAGCAATGAGGGATGGGAAGGGGAGCTGGAGAGAGACTGTAGACTTGGGATCTCAGAGTCTGGGGATCCAGAGTGTTCCCCAGGCCCTGGCTTCATTTCTGAGACACCTCCTGCCTGATTTGCCCTCTCTGTCTTTCATGCCCACCTCCTCCACTCACACTGAGGCCTGGATTTCCCTGCCGCTACTTATCAGCTCTGTGACCTCAGTGAGCCACCTCTTCGTGCCTCAGTTTCCTCAACTGTACATGACATCCATAATACCTTTCCAAGGGATGTGTGGCAACTAAATGAGAACACTGGAGGGGGGGAAAAAAAGCCTAGTTGTGCACTCTGCAGGGGCTCTCTTCCTCTCTTTCCAGAAAGCAGAGCTGTGTCTCCTGAAGAGTTTGGAACAAAGCACTGAAAGTATGGAAGGGTGGGTAAATTTGCGTGCCAGGCTTCTGGCATCGGATGCAAGGATGTCCAAGGCCCGAACACTAGCATCTTCGGCTTTAATTTGCAATGCGCGCCTTCGCGGGTCCCTGATGAGGGAGAGTCCTTCTGCCGCCACAGGTTGTCAATCTGGCCTCTGAAACGCCCTGTGTGCCCGACCAAGCCTGACCGAGGCCCGGACCGCGGTGACTCGGAACCCAACCCCCTGACCGCAGGCTTGAAGGGAGCCCCAGAGCAAGGCGGCGGCCGGGCTTCGCGGGCCTCCGGCTTGGTTCTCAGTTCGGTAACCCCATCCACCTATGAGCGCTGGGATGCGTGTGTTCGAGCCTGAACAACTCTCTTTCTCCTCTCCGAGCCTCAGGTTTTGTTTCGGCGTCTGGGGCGATGGGGATGGTGCGCAGTTCCCCAGACGGATTCCAGTCTAACCCGCCAGCCACGCAAGATGCAGCCCCTATTCTCCGGATCGCACTCTGATTCGCGACCCCGTCCTCCTGGGGACAAGTAGAGTCTTAACCCGGAGCCGGCGTCTCCGGATTCCCCACCCGGGCTGAGATCGCCCGGGGCTGCGGGGTCCAAGCGGCGCCGGGAAGGAAGCCCGGTGGACAGGCTAATTAGGGACCCAACCCGGCGGCTGATGACGAAACCGGGAAAGGCTTTGGCCTTTGGAAAACGCAATCCTTAAATGAATATGGCTGGATTCCGGGCTGAGATTGGGAGTTCGAGCCGGAGAAGTCCAGCGGGACTGCAGAGACGCGCTTCCAGGTAGGTTTGGGTCGTTCCAGCGGCTCCGCTCGGGCGGAGCGACTGAGCAAGACAAAATCAGCCCCGGACTTCGAGCCGACCCCTCGATTTGGATCACTTCTGCGCTGGAGCTTGTGAAACTTCTGACCCACGTTGCCCGACCCCGCCCCATAGGAGAAACGGAGTTTCCGGGGCCCACTTTCAAAGTGCGTGCGGGCACAATGGAAACGCCGGACGAAGCGCCAGTCCTGGTAGGTGCCAGGTGCCAATCTGCCCGCCGCGCTGTTGAAGCAGCAAGAAGTCCTTGTATCCTTTCTGCCTCTGTTCCGAGTCACCGGAGCCTCCCATCCGAACACTGACCTCGGACAGGTATCAATCACCAGGAACCACTTCAGATTTATTTGTGCGACAGAAAGCTGAGGTTAAGATCCTTCTCAGCGTCCTCCACCCATCACCGTTTTATCGTGACGCCCAAAACCCAAGCCTGACTGCAGTTCTGTATCGTTTCCACTGGGAGAGGGAAGGCTGGGTAGCAAAGGGACTTGAATGAACCACCTTCCCACTTCAAACCGAAGAGTGTTTGCTCGGAGTCCATCTCCTTGGAAGGAGCTAGGAATGGTAAACGGAATGCGATTTGACACACTCCTGAAAGGGGAGCGAGCGGGCTTCCATCCCCCAGCCCGGCGAATGCACCTCGTTACCATGTCCATTTGCAAATAGCTGTAAGGACCCTTTTCCTCAGTTTTAAGTTTGATGTGTTGGTAGCTGGGAGAATTCAAGTTCAAGATTTTCCCTTGATCATATACAAATGACTTAGGTACTGGCTGATCTCTCTGCCCCACTACTTATTTAAAGTTCATCTTTCACTGTACTGTTTCTGAAAAACTCCTCGCAGCAATTCCACCTCTTTTCCACGAGTAACAAGCTGCCAGAGGAAACATTTCAAAGTATTTCAGCAGTTTCAGTTCACTCCCCACCACCACCAATCACCCCAACGTGGCTGAATCTGACCACAACTCTTGGTTGATTTACATTAAAATATTAAAAAATACCAGCTCCCCCCTCATCTGGGTAGCGCGTTCGAGCTAAGCCCAGCTGAGAACAGAGAGCACCTCTTAAAATAATTGTGAGTTTGGACAAACTTTACTGCAATAAAACAAATGTTTAATTTAATTCAGAATAAGAGATAACTCTTCAATAAAATATATAAAATTGTACAAGGCACCCTTTCAAAGGGATAAAGGTATACTGGAGGGAGGGGAGAGATGGACAGGAAGGTGAAATACCAGGGAGCTTAATGGGCTGTTTGACAACCCCATTTTCACCAAGTCAAAACATGGCTTTACCTTCTGCCCCCCAACATGTAAAAAAGTATATAAAATTTTCTAGTAAGTTTAGGACATACAACAGGTACACACACAGAGAAAGCATAATTTTTTTTCTTTCTGGATCTACTAATTGTTCAAGAACATTTAGCATATAGGTAATGGTTACAAGATATTCATTTTTTTAAGCAGAAAATTACTATACCCCCACCCAAATCACCTTGGCAATCTGTGAGGATGAATGTACCTAGTATTTCTCAGAAACCATCAATTCCTCTCAACAGGCTTTTAACATTTTACTCTCCAATTATCTGAAAGAAAGCTACCGACAGCCTTGAGAAGAATTAGGAAGTGTTTCTAATTTTCTACCTCACCTCCAGGCAGTCTCAGGATTCTTCTCATCCCAGGTATTGGTCTTACAAAAATATCCTTAAAAAAGGAAAAATTTTTAAAATGTGTGTGTGGTGGGGCGGCGGGGGGCAGGGGAGAGGTAGGAACAAATGGAGTATATAAAGAGGTTTCTTTTAATGCAAGTAAAATGCAGAAATATGATGTGTCCCCTTCACTTTGAATAATCTCTCCATATCTAATATTTTCTATGTGCATTGTGTCTATTTCTAATATTTGTTTTCCATAAGCAGAAGTCAATAATCCCATAAAAATCATTGACTTTAGCACATTTTGCAAATAATTTGTCTCCCTCTTTAAGAAAATACAACAAATGGACTTACACAGTGTCTTTTGGGAAGGTGACATATAGAAAAAAAGCACATATGTATATAAATTTTGCCTTTTAAAATAATTTGAATTTTTACGTCTGCCGTATAAAAATGTATTATATTTTATTATATATATATATTTATACAAAAAAACCATCAGAGCCAATCTTTGTGAAAGGAGAAGGGGACATCTGGAAGATTACACCAAGAAAACAGGGCTTGGTGCCTCCACCTAAAGAACAAATTTCAGCTATGTTGTGTGGCCCTGTCGGCCTAGCCGCTTAGGGTGGTGCACGCAGGGTTAGCAGAGCAGGAGTATTGGCTGGTACTGCCTTCTTGGAGAGGGAGAAGAAGCCCTTTGAAACAAGCATCCATCATGGAGTCTATTGATCTGGTCTTCCTTAGGACAGGTGGTACATGCCATATCCCACTGGCGTGGCATACAGTCCCACGGGCGGGATGGGAAGCACAGGTCTATGGAACGGGTAGGATGCTCCATATATGGACGCTGCCTGCAGGGGCGAGCTGATGGGGAAAGGGAGACTGAAGCTGGAGGGCAGCATAGGTTTTGCAGCCATTTTCAGCTTTTCCAGTTCGGCCTCCTGCAGTCTTTTCGCCTTAGCCCTTCGGTTCTGGAACCAGATTTTGACCTGGGTCTCTGTGAGGTTCAGAGAGCTGGAGAACTCTGCACGCTCTGCAATGGAGAGGTACTGTTTCTGGCGGAACTTGCGCTCCAGGGCGAGGAGCTGGGACGTGGTAAAGGGTGTGCGCGGCTTCCGATTGGTCTTGTGTTTCCTTAGGGTGCAGGTGGTAGGGCTCATGTGTCCTAGAGAACAGAGAGGTGAGCGAATTAGCAAAAGAAAGTTACATTAAAATAATAATAATAATCCCATCTCCCCCATCATCTCTCTAGGTTTTTTCCTTTCTGGCCTCCCTCTCAACGGAAAGCACTTAGCTTTAAAAAAAAAAACTATATATACATATACATATATATACACACACGTATACATATCTATGTATGGAAAGACATACTTTGTTTCATCTTTGAAAAAAGTACCTTTGTCAAAATTTTGTATGTTTCTTGGGGGGAGGGAGACCACATATAAATGGGCAAGTTGCTTCATTTTTTAAAAATGAGCCTTTTAACAGAAAGTTTGGAAATCTAATGGTGTAACTGAACCTTCTATATGGAAAACAAACAGCATTACAGATAATAGAAATAGAACATACGAACGTAAGACAAGGGAATCAAGTGTTCAGTGAGCAATGAAACGCTATCTCTTCTGAGCATAATTTCTCATCTTTAAAAATGGGAGACCAGGTTCATGATTATCCCAGGCTCCCTCGGATGTGGAGACAATCACATATGGGAAGGAAAATGAAAAAGGCTTTAGCAACTGGGTTAACTGTTTCCCTTGGTCTCCTCTCTGAACCAGAAAAAGTGGACTGCGTCAGCATATTTATGAAGGATAATCGAGCAGATAAGGTCTGTGGTAAATTAATAGCATCTTTGAATTTGGGGGCAGTCCCACGCAATAAACAGTCACACAGCTGTCATGGCATCCAGTCCACAGATTATAAAATCTGAACATCATTTTACAGATCTGGATGTGGGATAAGGCTCTTGGCTGGGTGCTTCTGTAATATAAACTTTACTAAGACGAAGGGAAAAATTAGCTAGCCCATAAATGTAAATGTCAGGGGAAATCATGCTGCCTCCGAATTGAGAGCACGTGATGACATCTTAGTCATCCCCTCTACCCATTCTATGGCTTCGGGCAAATGTGTAAATGATTAGTTTGTCACAGGGGAAAAACAAGCAAAATAAAGGTATGCCAACAGCATCCAGACTCCACATTTAAAATGGATTCAATTACAGCAAATCACAGACTGCGACATCCTTGTGATTCCACAGCATCAGCTAACTTTGGGCTTGTCTTCCTCAAGGGTGGGTGGGCAGAGGAGGACAGAGCTGTGGCGATAGAATGCTAAACAATTAATTTTCTGCATTTGGCTTTTACGAGCTATGCTAATTTTCCAAATGTGGCCACAGTATTAACTCTAATGTATTCATGGGAGAATGTTGCATTTCTTGTTTAGTTACTTTGGTGGCCCAAGAAAGAGTTTACGCTTCATACTTGAGGGTGACACAGCACAAGTCCCAACCCAGCTTCCATTTCCAAAAAGAGATGAATTTGTTCTAGTGTCACATTATTACCCATCACTTTACTGAATCAAAAAGAGATAAGAGGCTTTGTAACCAACCAAAGAACAGAAATCTGGGAAAGGGAAGGATAAGAAACTACCATAAAAGTCTATACTTTTGCATTTGCTAATCCCTAAGTTACCAGAGAGCTGGGGAGCCAGTTTCTTAATTTACAAATTAACAACACTGTCAGAGACTCTCAAGAGACCTGCAAAATTCTCGCCCTTTCCAAACTAGGCCTGGCTCTCAGGAGGACCCAGGTGTCTCAGCTCAGATACCAAGTTCCTAGTGTGTATACACTCTTGTTCCTGGGCTCTACGTGGGGTTTTGAAGCACTATGCGCCTGGGCAGGGTAATTCCAGCTGCTCCTTTGCACATTTGAATTATGAAATCCAGGTGACCGGGATCGCACATGTGTATCAAAACCATGAAGCTATGAGGCTTCCTCCCAATGCAACACTCCCCATCCCTCCACCCCCACCTAATTTTAAACCAGCCAGAGGAAGGATGCGATTATATAAGGCAAAACAGCGTTTATCCTACTTCCTCCAAATAACAAAATCAGGCCCGGGCGGGTAGCTCCCTCTCGCCCCAGGCTCCGTCGCCTGGCATTCTCAGGACCCACTGCTCCGACCACAGGGTTACCGCTGCCACCTCCAGGCCCAAAGCACCAACAAGTCTTTATGGTGTTTTTTTACTTTAAGTTCTGGGACACATGTGCAGAATGTGCAGGTTATAAACTCCTTTCTCAGAATTTCTGGTTCTTTTCATGGAAAGGTCACAGCCAGGGCCCAAGGTTGCCTTACCAAGAGCGGCGAAGCTTGAGTACAGGGCAGGGATTTTACAGGGGTACTGGGTCATTGCCTTCCCAGACCCACAGGCCTAAAGGACGGCAGGATTCCTGACCTCTGGACACTACTCCATTTAAGGCCTGTATCATTGGCTGGGCATAGCCGTAGGCTATGTACTCAGTGTACTCAATATTTGTTAAACAAATTAAGTCTTTTAATTTTCTGAGCCTCTACTTCACTGTCAATAAAGTGGGTAAGTAACACTAATCCCTCAATGTGGGCCACAGTACTAAAATTTTAACAGTGCCCAGAGCCCTGTCTGCCACCTGGTAGGTGATCATTAAATGGTCCCAAGCTTTTTTTTTTTGGTCAAGCCCAAACTGCTGATTCCTCTCTGAACTTCGCTGAAATGTCCTCATCTGTTAAGAGGCCGGCTGCTGCCCTACAGAGGAGATAAGATAATACGGTGAAAAGTGCTATAAAGCACTATCCAAACTTGAGTTTAAATTCTTTGAGTCCCTTAATCTCCTCGCCCTTTGAATCTTTCAGTTTCTAACAGGGTGGAGAGAGACTGCCAGAGGGGACAGCCACTGACGCCTGGGTATATGGCCTTGTTTTGTTAACAAAATACAGTGCGTCTAGTCTGGAGGGCTGAATGATGTAAATAGTGAAAGGATCTCTCAGCTTTGGAGAAAGTCCCTCCACAGCCCCCACCCTCACCTTTCCTAAAGGTAGGGGATGGGGTGGAGAGAAATTAGGGGGTAGAAAAACCATAAAGGCCAAGAGATAAAAGTAAAAGAGGCTGTAAAGGATGACGTCTCCAAATTGTCAAAGGACTCAGGGACCAAAAATGGATGCTGAAGCGGAGGAGAAATCTCCGCAGCCTCACTGGCAGAAGTGGGGTGCAGGTGCGGAGTTCTACCTAGTCTGTCTGGGGAGAGGAAGCAAACGTGGTCAGGGCACATCAAACACAGGAGCAGGGCGTGGACACCAGGTCCCCCTGGCCAATCAGCGGTTGTTGGTAACCTGGGACAAGCAAAGGCCGTCTTCTTTAAAAGCCTCAGCGTCCACGTCTGAAAAATAGGGTGGTCACAAGTCCAGTGCCTACACCTGGGGGTCCTAGAGCATATCGGGATCTGGTGAGCTAATGGGCATCACTTTATTAACTCTCAAGCCCTGCTGGAATGCGGTTAATTATTACTGTGAGCCAAGAAGAGCCCGTGCGCTTCTGGCCCCATCCCGCTCCCGGCGAAGCTCAGAACCCTGCCGGCGGGGTGCTGGCTGCGGAGACCACAGGGAGACATTTCCTCTCCGCACCAGGCTCTGGTGTCACCATCCCTTCGTGGGATCCGGTTTTTGACACCCGCGGGACTCACGAAAGAAAATGGTTTCTACTCAATGTCTGGCTAAGCCCAGTTAGCTCATCTTTTAAATGGGGGCACAACTCTCAGGGTTGAGTTTTGAACCTGTCTCGTTCCTGGCACATCCAAGTGCTCATTGAACATGGATCCATCTCCCTCGCTCCCCAGGAAGAGACCCCGGGAAATAGTGAAACAAAAACAAGCCAAGTGGCCAGAGCGCAGGGCCGAGGGCTGTAGAAACGCACCACCAAGCCACCCCGTAAACCCAGCTGGGGTTCGCTCTTGAGTTGAACAATCTGTCTGTGGAGGGAGTCTCAGACACACACATCGCGGTTATTACCTAGAGTGTGTCTTGGATGCGGACGGCGCGCCGAACGCCCCGGGCACCAAGGAGTCCAGAGGCCCTGAGCTTGCTTTCCCGGGAGTGCAGCGCACGCAGAAGGGTCTCTGTACCCCCAGCCTGGAACACCCGCCCCCTGCTCCCTCCAGTACCCCGAACCACCTCCTACTCCTGCCCCGGCCCCAGCGCGTACTCACTTGGCGGCGGCGAATATCGGCCGGGTTCCTGCATCCACGCCGCTCCATCTTCTGAGTTTTCCGACTTGACCGAGGCGGTCTCGAAGGGCTTCACCAGCGGCCCGGGGCTGTGCGCTTCCCGAGCGCCGTGTCCCGGCAGCAGCAGTGGCCGCAGGGTGGCCCCGGCCGAGGCGCTTTCGGCCGGCAGCGGGGACGCCTCCTTGGGCGGCTTCTTGTCGGACATGAGCGCCTCCACGCTGAAGGGCAGGCTGGAGACCTTGACGCGGCGCTCCTCCGCGGCCCCCTCGGCGCCCCCAGGCCCCGGGCCTGGCCCGGCCACCACCGCTGGGCCCTCCTCGTCGGGCGAAAACAGGTCACTGCCTTTGGACGGAGAAGCCATGACTTCTCTGCCCTACGTAGCTCCCGACGTGCGACTCCGCTGGCAATCCGGCAGCGGCGACTCAAACTTTTTCGCTGGGGAGACGGGAGGGGCGCGCTGGGAGCCGAGCCTTTCCTCCGAGGGGAAGTGGGAGACGCGCGCCGCCAATCCGCGCCGGGCCTGGCGCTGACGCCAGAGACGCTCGCCCCTGATTGGCTCTTCCCGAAGGGGCTGGGCCCCCCTTCTTTTTTTTTTTTTTTTTTTTCTGTTTGAAATAAATTAGGAGTTAATTACAGGAGCAGTCAGCAGAGTTGTTATTAGGCGATCCCTGAAGGGTTATAATCACGCCGAAACTGAAAAGCCCGAGACCTAATTAAGAGCGATTATTTAAAGAGGAAGTTCGCCGAGTCCCATTTCTTCTCTCTTCTGACCCTTCTTTAAAAGGGACCCTGCGCCCATCCCACTCTCCCTCTACCGCCAGAATACGTCAAAGATCCGCAAACGGCATTGCAGAAACATTTACGAAGCCCCTACTATGCGTCAAAAGTGGCTTACTTTGCAATTCCAGAGAGTCGGTGCTGAAATTCATAGGCTCATATCCCTGTGAAAAGAAACGTATGCACCTAGAAGAGTATCTCGCCACCAGCCAGCGCTCAAAAGCGTTCGCTGTTATTATTATAGCGCATTCCCCTGGAAAAGAGAGGCCTGAAGGAGCCCGAGAAGTAGTCAGGAGTGCCTCTCTCCCAAAGGGTTCGGAGTGGAAATTTAAATAAGTTGTCCCCATCTCTCTCACTAGAAAACAAATCCAGCGCACTTTTAGAAGTTGAAATCTCTGTGCTTGTCTCCTGAATCTCCTTTCTGGGCGAGATCCGGATCCGACCTTTTTCTCAAGACAGTGCAAATGTCCATTCGTGAGTTTGTTTGAGCCTGTGTTTGTCCTGCGTGTTTGAATGCCAGTGTTTGCCTCAGAGGGTAAATGGGGGTGGGGGGGAGGAAAAGTCGCCAATATCTAGTGCCTCCCT
Organism: Mandrillus leucophaeus; assembly: GCF_000951045.1. Taxonomy (NCBI): domain Eukaryota; kingdom Metazoa; phylum Chordata; class Mammalia; order Primates; family Cercopithecidae; genus Mandrillus; species Mandrillus leucophaeus. The sequence continues at coordinate 1,579,769 of NW_012103943.1, forward strand.
CCCGTTTGCAAGTCTCAGAAATATCGGCTTCCAAGTTTGCAATCCCCAGGCCTACATACCATTTTAAGAAGCACACTTGTATTCATGGCACCTGGTTTTTTAAATAAAAACATAGATGTCTCCACCCCACCCCAAATTATACCCTCGATAATTCCTTTCCAAAGCCTCAGTGATGACTGTCTCAGCCTGGGGAAGGGGAGAGCGAACTTCGAGGATTAGAGGCCTCGGATCTCTCCGCTGGTCCTCAAAATGCCTGGCCTTGAAGGATAGCTTCAAACGACTCTTTTCAGGCTGCGGCTGTCTTTTCCTATATCTGAACGATTATCCTGCGACTGACGAGGTAAATAGGAAGTCACCCAACTCAGGACCTCGCCTACAGCAGATCTTGCTAAACATTCCCTAGAGCATTGGAAGGAAGAACCATTGTTTTTAATTATTTAAATGACCAAGGCTTGGAGGCTACCTCCCAGTTCACGAGTATTAGAAACCTGACCCCTAGACCTACGGACCCTTAAACTCTTCCCAATGTACTTCTGTGAGGCACTGTTTCCTTCACCCCAAACCTTTCCCTGAAGTGAAACTGTGCTGGCCCCGAAAGAACTGGAAAAAAAGTATTATCTGAATCTTAGAGGATAAAAACAGTCTGCACAGGCCAGTTAATTCAGTTTGATTAAAGATGGTCCTGAAAAAGTAAAAGAGTAAGTCCTAAACACAGTCTTCTAAAACTTCTGAGTTTCTCTCCCACTATAAAGAATATGTACATTTCTTCTTAACCAACTGGAGGCTCAGAAAGTTTAAAAAAAAAAAAAAACTGGGAAAACTATCTGGAAATGTATGCGTTTTCCCCTTGAGTCATACCTGGTGGTAGTTGGTTTGATATGCATCTCAAATACAGTACAGGTAAATCCAGATTAACTTCTGTACCTTCTAGATGTACAGGGCAAGGTGCAGGCTATATATTTTGGAAGCAAATCTGAAATTCGTTTAGCCCTCAGCTGCCAAAGTGTACAAAAGGGTTCAGCTTTCAGTTAGGCTGAACGCAGCCAATGTTTTATAATTATTCCTGAAAACTCCTTGTTAATATCTGTCAGCCATAGGGCACACAGGCTCATTCCTGAGAAATTCGAAACAAAAATCAATACCACTGGACCTCCTTTGTTTTAATGAACTTATCTGGGAAAGGAAAAGCCCGGTCCCCTTGACTACTCCGGAATACTGAAGTCCAGGCTGAGATAAATAAATTATAAAGCCAGGAATAGGAAAACAGAGATTAAAAAAAATTACTGGTGTTCAAACCCAGAGTGCCCAGCTCTGACCATGAACAGGAAAGATGCTGAGAGAGGAACCAGCCTGTTCCTGGGGTCTTTGCCAGTTCCCTCCCCAGCTCTTTACTGAGGTGGAGACAAATCGGGAAAGGGGCTCACTTCTGCTGGGAAAAGGCTGGAATCGCAACACAACGCTAGCCCTTTATGGAAAGCCCCAAGTCTGCATTTAATCCAACTTTGGCTGCGTTTTCAGAACGTTTTATTCACCTTTTCCTGGCGGAGTGACCTTGGGCGCTCCAAATTGCTTCCTCCAGCCAGCATTTTTTTTTTTTTAATCTCCAAAATAAGAGATAATAATCCTTACCTGGGATGACTCTGGTGGTGATTAAATTAAATAGGCTACCTAAAGTAACTAGAAGGCATAGGAGGTCCTGTTTAAAAACATTATTGTATATCAAAAGCAATCACAATGTATCGAATGCTTTCTCCCTGCCAAGTATCGAAAGATAAGGTGCATCCCAGACCTTACGGTAGGTTCTTTGTAAAATTTCCGGGGCTGAGAATTTGGCTCGGTGTGAGAAGTGTCCTGGTTTGGGGACAGTGATCTAGCGGAGGACTGGCTTTGTCACGTAGGAGGCACTCAGTAAATAGTTCCCAGGGATGTATGCGTAGCTGCAATACTTGCTAGCAAAAAAGAGGGGGTTCCAACTGGAACTCAGTCACCAGGAAGCGTCAACTCTGAAGGATGCTTTAGTGCCTGGACCTATCCAAGATCTTATTTGTTTCTTCCAACACACCGCTGCTAGCAGATTATTTTCCCCATTTCACAGATGAAAGCCTAAGGCTGGGAAGCGCTAATGCTCTGCCCACCGTGGCGCAGGTAGAAGTGGGAGACCCGGGAATCCCCCCGCGCGGCTGAGGCCTCTGAGCGCAGATCCTCAGCCCTGCACCTTCCCGCGCTCCCCGGGGCGTGTTACACCGGCCAGGCCCCTTCTTGAAGCAACCGCGTACGCGCGCCGCGAGTCCCAGGGAGAGAACACTCCTTGCAAACTGTGGAGCGCTGTGCGCAGACCGCAGCGTTTGTAACCCCAGGGGCCGAACGCTGGATCCCAGCGGCTAGAAGGGGGTGGGGGAGGGGCAGCGAAGGGGGCTGTAGACGGGCCTGGGCTTCGGGCAGGCGCCAGGCGCG
>NW_012103943.1:1582292-1598318 GCF_000951045.1 Mandrillus leucophaeus
CCCGGGCAGAGGCGGCTGCCCGCGCCGGAGCCGCGTTAATTGCTCTCGGCCCCAGCACTCAGCCTGCGCGGAGCCGGGACAACCTCGCTCCAGGAGGAATGACAATTCGCCCTAATGGGACAACCTCGCTCCCAGAGGAGTGACAATTCCTCCTAATGGGCGCTCGTTAGCGGCCTATTCTACTGAGCCCGGGTATCAGAAGCGGGCAGACCCGCGGGCGCCAACATCCGCCAGGAATTCCACAACACCGCTCACCCACCCCCCAAGACATTCGCTGTGTGACTTCGGGCAGAAGGCTGCTCCTCTCTGAGCTCATTTTCCTGACTGGTGTTTGCGGAGTGGGAATGGGGACGGTTCGGCCCCCTGGTGTCTAGAGAGCTCACTTTCCGAATTACACAGCCCAGGAACTCGGGTAGACAGGTATTCAGGGTCACAGCTGGAGGTTTTGGGGGTACAAACGTCTCGCTTGCGAAGCTCTGCAAGTCCAAGCTGGTTCTTTCCTGTTCTCCTGTTCCCGCCCCCTAAGGTCCGGAGTCGGGACTGAACCCGGGTTTGAGCCGGGACTGGAGAGAAGGAGCCTTTGCCAAAAGCACGATGCAGATTCCTGAAGGCCCCCTAAAGCCTGAGCTTTCTCTCCATTCCACAGATGAAGTCGTCCAGGCGCAGAGAGGGGAGAGGTTGGCCTGACTTCAGCTGTGGTAAAACCTCATTCAACATCGTGCCCCTGGAAGAAGACCACCACAAAGATGGGGGCGGGGGAGGTAGTGCTAAAAGAAGCTGCATCTCCTTGCAGGTCCCACAGCCTGGAGAGGGGATGGCGAGTTCTTGGGGACTTCTAGTTCTGGAGGCAGCAGGTGTGAGGGGAGGAGCTGTGGGTCGGCCTTCTGTAGTTCTAGATTCAAATCCAGGCCCTATTTCTCACCGTTTTCCACCGTCACCTTGCTAGGTCTTGGTTTCGCCTTTCAGAAATGGACATGCTAATGCCCAGTCCACGGGGTTGCTAGTGAGAACTAGGTGACAAGCCTCACAAAATACCGAGTGGCGCTGAGTGTGCTGGAAGCAGGCGCTGACCCAGGAGACAGCTCTGCCTCGGATCTCCCAGAGCTGAAGCGGCTTCAAGTAAGGTTGAACCATGTATTTCCTGTGAGACTGGATAAATCACGTCACTTTTCTGCACTGTAGATTCCGCATCTGTCACATGAGAGTGCCTAGTATTTAGTAAACGTTGGATATTATCATTTCTTAAGTCATTATCGATGGTACTTTTTACCTCCCTCTCCAATAGAGCTTTCTGGGCATCGTGCACATTTGAAATCGAATGATCCCATATTGGATGATTCGAGGCATGGAACTCATTGAATGATTTGAGGCATGGAACTTTCTGGAGCCTCTTTTTTTTTTTTCTTCTGTAAAATGGGAATAACTACCTACCTTTTGGGAAGGAAGCAGATTGGCAGATCTATCTAGTGAGAGGTGGAGATGAAGGGAAGAAGAAACTTTAGGTTTAGACAAACAGCAGGGAGTATCTCCTGTCTCCCAACCCCGGGGCACAGCTCACTGGCCTCTTCCCAGCCCCTGCCTGATTGGAGGGAAGTTCCAGCAGCAGGGCCCAGGCGGATTTGTCTGCAGAGAAAGACGCAAAGGGCTCCCTGGAAGAGGTAGTTCCGGGGAAGCCGCCGGGTCATCCAGGAGAACACCTGGGGGATCTTGCCCCGCCATTCACAAATCTCTACCCTCCTCCACCCACCCCCTTCAGTTTACCCATCTGTAAAACCAGAGTAACCACCCATACAGGGCTGAGCAGAGGTGAGGTTTTAATCAAGGTTCAATAACTCTCTCCCACTTATTCCTCAAGCAACCCTGTGACGTACAGGCCCTGTTCCTCCTGAAAGAAGAAAGAACTGAAGCTTAAGGCTTGATAAGGTTTTTTTCACCACTAGAACATACCTGGCAAAGATGCAAATCAGGATTTGGCGGATTCTAAAATTTATGTATTTTGCCCGCAGCAGAGGTTGCTGTAAATGTGAGAGGGGAGGCATCTGGAATTGCTCACAGCAATGAAGTATCTCCTATTTCCATTTTCTTCCAACTTGACAGAGGGGCTGTTGAGTCTAGGTTGGGCTCAGTCACCAGCGCGGACACACTTGTAAATTGCTGTCGGTCCCACCACTCTGGATTATGGCAAAGGGTACCTGGGATTATGGATTCTCAAATAATTAAACAGAAATCTCAAGTCTATCTTATTTGGTGGCCTCCAAGATGTTTCAGCTTCAAAATGCAGCAGACTACACGTGGGGAAGATGGGAAAAGGAACTTTGAGGGGTTACCTAATAGGCATAATTATATTTTTTAATTAAGGCAGGTAATCTCTTCCAGTTGCTCCACCCCCTTCACCCAGTTGCCTGGTGGGGAATAAGCAGGGTTTGCTTTATTTGGAGGATAAAGACAATTAGAAGCAATTATTCTAAGTGTTGTTAGTCATTTTCGGGAGAGGAGTTGGGGTGTTAGAGCTGGGCCCCAGGCTTGTGCCAGCCTTCAGAGGGAGCGGCTGGTCATCATTGGCAGGAAGAGCCTTGCCTTGGCAATCAGAAAGCTGTGCATCTTAGCCTTACTCATGGCAACGCTTTCACATCCAAAACCTCACTTGTTACTGGGAGTGTGAATCCCCTCTCCTCCTCCCTTTCTGCCTCCACCCCTTCCTGTCTATCACCCCATTTCACCGCCTGAGGTGAAATGTAGGTCTGAAAGGGTAGGCCACTGGCCAGAGGTCACCGAGGGAGTAGGTAGGAAAATGCATCACATTGCTTAGGTTTGGCCAGGAAATGCTCTGAGCCTTGCAGGGCCCCACTGGTGTGGAAACCATGCCTTTTGGGGCCTGGATCCATGAAGACCCTATTTGGGGGCCCCCAGGATTTGTCATGCATTCACAGCACTGTGTCCAGTGCCCAGAAGAGCCTTTGGCATGGTGAGGGGCTCAATAAATATTTGTTCACTAAATGAATAAATCCAGGTGGTGGTGGAGACTGCAAGGGTGACTCACTGAAAGGTTGCCTTCCCCAGTGACTCCGGAATGATCTGTGAGTTATGAGGGCTGCTCTCACAATTGTAACTAATGCTGGATTGGATTCTTGCAGGGCAGGGACAGAATTTTAACCTGTCCACTGGGAAGACTGAGCGTTTGTTCCATCCCAGACCCAGAAAGTCACTAGACTTGCAATTAATTGTCACATTTCCCTATAAAGAGTTACTCATTTCACAAATGGGAAGAGTTGGGGAGGTCGAGCTTGCCCAAAGTTTTGTAGCATCTTAAGTGTTTCCGTCAGCATGTGACCCCAGGTGAATCTGACTCCAGACCCCTAACTGATACATCATCCCTCAGATTGAATTTCTCTAATCCCTGGCTAAAGTTAGCCAGAGACAGGCTGGGCGCAATGGCTCACACCTGAATCCCCGCATTTTGGGAAACTGAAGCGGGTGGATAACCTGAGGTTAAGAGTTCAAGACCAGCCTGGCCAACATGGTGAAAACCCGTCTCTACTAAAAATACCAAAAATTAGCTGGGCATGGTGGCAGATTCCTGTAATCCCAGCTACTCGGGAGGCTGAGGCAGGAGAATCACTTGAACCTGGGAGGTGGAGGTTGCAGTTAACCGAGATCGCACCATTGCACTCCAGCCCGGCAACAAGATCTCAAAATAATACTACTAATAATAATAAAATAAAATCAGCCAGAGAAACTCGACATGACGCTGTTATCTTTGCCCATTTGTTTTAGTAATATCTTGATCTTTCCATATGAAGGTGTGTTTCTACAATGGAAAAAAAGAGACCCAAATGTATTTAGGAAAATAATAAACTGATAGTTTTACATTGCTCATACCCCCTAATAATAGTGGTTGCTGCTTTTTGAGCACTTACTATGTGCCATGCACTGTTCTAGGCACACAACAGACACCAATTCATTTACTTCTCACAAGCCTGTTGGTAGATGCTATCAGTATTTTCATTTATTGAAAGGTTTGATTCTCAGACATGAAAAATCAAGATATGTATAATTTATCTTTTTAATTGTGTGTTTGTTAAGATGTCATTCCCTTATCTTCTACCCACCCTCCAACCCTAAGAGAGAATAGTCACCACTGTTTAAATAGGAAAAAGAAATTAGAGGTATGGGTGGAATTTTTTGCAAAAGGCTTTGTAATATCTTCACAATTTTATGAGATCCACAAACTTTAAATATAGTTAAGCCTTCCTCATCACGATAATCCTATCCATAAATGGAATACCCCATGTGTATTATAGCTTGATAAAACTGGGACTTTTTCTCTTTGCCACCTTTCCACAGCTTATGGCATTTGCCAGTGAATTTGCAAGTCTTTGTGCAGAAGGTGGGAAAGTGAAGGGAAAGACCTGGACACACTCCCCACCCACCCCCACTACCAAGAAGGAAGAGTTCTGATGCCTACATGTCACTCTCTTGCTGGGTGACTTTGAAAAGATCTTCCTGATCCCTGGGATCCTCATCCCCGTCACTAGCAAAAGGAGGGGGTTTAGTTGCATTCCAAGTCTGCTCTGGGTCTATAGTTGTTCTATGATAAAAAGGAGTGAGTGAAAAATTCAGTTCCTTGTTCCTGTCTGCCACCAGGCTGACTGAAGTTTCCAGCTGGATGCAAGGATCACAGGAGTCAGGCTGGGTAGGTTGGAACCCAAATTTTATCCTGTGTCCAGCATGTCTTGGGACAAGTCCTCCTACTTCTCTGAGTGGGACTTCATTCTCCGCATCAGAAAATGGGGGCCACTAATCCCTATTTCAGGAGTTGAGGAGAATTACGTGGGATCATGGCTATAAAATGCAAGGAACACAATTTCTTCTGCTTCCCGTTGCAGGTCTTCCATTCATGAAAGGAGGGAAGTTTTTGGCTCAGCAGATGGGAAGACTGGGAGGAAACCAGATGGATCATTGCTAATGACACAATTACTGCTAACGCTGTTGGTGTGGACAACTGCAAAGAGGCTTATGAAAATTACCCTGCTAAAAACCCTCAGGGCCTTTGGGGCAGCACAAGAAAGTTGTGCCCAAGTGGTGGCACCAGCTTTTCCCAGAGGAATGATTTTGGAGAGTCTCTGAACAGGACAGGGTATGAAGTAACATCTAAGTATGTGACAAAGAAGTGATTTCATTTTCAATGATGTCTGTTAATCCTTCCACTTTACTCAGGAAACTGTGGTTTTTTTGGATTTTTTTGGGTTTTTTTGTTTTTTTGTTTTTTTGAGACAGAGTTGTACTCTTGTTGCCTAGGCTAGAGTGCAGTGGTGTGATGTTGGCTCACTGCAACCTCCACCTCCCGGGTTCAAGTGATTCTCCTGCCTCAGCCTCCCAAGTAGCTGGGATTACAGGCACCTGCCACCACACCCAGCTAATGTTTTGTATTTGTAGTAGAGATGGGGTTTCACCGTGCTGGCCAGGCTGGTCGCGAACTCCTGACCTCAGGTGATCCACCCACCTTGGCCTCCCAAAATGTTGGGATTACAGGCGTGAGCCACCGCGCTGGGCCAGGAGACTGTCTTAGTCTAGCTTTAACACCATGATAATGATCGCCAATGTCCCTGGGGACAAAGCAGCAGGTTTCAACCTTTAGGAGACCACAGCATCAAGCCAGAAAATAACAACACAGTGTTGCTTTCGCTCTACTTGTTTTCGGAGTTAACCCAGCTAAGGTTGATAAGTAATACTGTGACATAAATTTCACTTTACAAATTATTTTTTAGTGTTAAAGTGAGAATTTATTTTAAGTTAAACATTAATTAAATAACAGCACTGTTGGTACTGGGATACAGCCAACAATCATAATGATTGTTCGGTGGAACAATAGTGTGATTGGATGCCTGAAATTGGGGTTAACACTGATTTACAGGAGAGAACACTGCATTTCCAACAGCACAAAATCTGGATGGAATCCTGCCCCACCTCCTTCCAGCTGGGTGGCCTTGGGCAAGTTACTTCCCCTCTCTGAATCTGGGATCCCTTATCTGTAAAGCTATGAGAGTTGTGATCATTCTGACCTCCCAGGTTTGCAGGAAGAATTGACTGTGGAGATAATAGAAGACCACATTATTATGATGATGACAGAGATAATGGAGGCCTCCACATTTTCCTGGATGTTTCGAGTTGTTAGTATCATTAGTAAACAGTGAATAGGTGAATTTGGTCAAAACACAAACTTATTTACTCTGAACCTGGTTATCTACTAGCTGAGTAGTGATTGCAAAAGAGGGAAGAATTCTTTGAAAGCCGAGTTCTGTTTAAACCTCACTGTATCCTTTGTTGCACTGGCTCATCTTTAGTGCCTGGATATGGAAACTGCCATCTCCCTAGCAGGCATTTTTACAGTATCCATAGAACATCTATACTGTGGCCAAAATTAGGATACACCCAAGTTGCAGGCCAGGCACGGTGGCTCACGCCTGTAATCCCAGCACTTTGGGAGGCAGCAGTACCACTTGAGGCCAGGACTTCATTGAGGCCAGCCTGATCAACACAGCAAGACCTCCTCTCTACAAAAAAATGAAACAATTAGCCAGGCACAGTGGCAAGCGCCTGTGATCCCAGGACTTTGGGGGCTGAGGTGAAAGGATCTCTTGAGCCCAGGAGTTTGAAGCTACAGTGAGCTATCAGTGCACCGCTGCCCTCCAGCCTGGGCAACACAGGGAGACCTTGTCTCAAACAAAAACAAAAACAACCCTCCCCCCTCGCCCAATGAACACAGGCTGGTTGCAGTAGCTCATACCTGTAATCCCAGCACTTTGGGAAGCAGAGGTGGGTGGATCACTTGAGGCCAGCAGTTCAAGACCAGCCTGGGCAACATGGCGAAAGCCCATCTTTACAAAAAACACAAAAACGAGCTGGGCGTGATGGCTAGTGGGAGACCAGCCTGGGCAACAGCATGCCTGTAGTCCCAGCGACTCGAGAGGCTGAGGCACGAAAATTGCTTGAACCCTGGAGGCGAAGGCTGCAGTGAGCCTAGATAGTGCCACTGCACTCCAGCCTGGGTGACAGAGTGAGACTGTGTCTCTAAAACAAGCAAACAAAAAACCAAAAGACAATACCTGTAAGTTGCAAACAAGACGGAAAAAGGTTTTCACTTGTCCTTGTCATAAATGATTAAACGCATTGCCTGGTGTGCCCTTTTTTCCCTTTCTTTCATCCTTCTGGCTGTTTCCTGCATTTCTTCCCTTCTTCCTTCAGTATCTGTGTGCTGGCTGGCGCTAAACCTGGAACGCAAAGACTACCCAGACAGGTTCTTGCCCTCAACAGTCTCCCACTCCAGTGGAAAGAGAGATCTACCTAATACCCAGTTACCCAATACTGATGAAGCCAGACTTATCTTACTGAATTTCTTTCTTTCACTGTCACTGTGTTGGCCTGAAAACAGTTTATTGAACATTTCAGTAAGTTGCCAACAGTTAAAAATCAGGGGGTTTCCCATAGAAATCTGGAATCCTGGGGGCTGGGCGCGGTGGCTCGTGCCTGTAATTCCAACACTTTGGGAGCTGAGGCGGGAGAATCACGAGGGCAGGAGTTCGAGACCAGCCTGACCAACAAGATGAAACCCCGTCTCTGCTAAAAATACAAAAATTAGCCGGGTGTGGTGGTGTGCACCTGTAATCCCAGCTACTCTGAAGGCTGAGGCAGGAGAATCTCTTGAACCCAGGAGGTGGAGCTTCATGGAGCCGAGACCACACCACTGCACTCCTGCCTGAGTGACAGAGCGAGGCTCAGTCTTAAAAAAAAAAAAAAAAAATCTAGAATCCTGGCTTCTCTGCATCAATCTGAAGGAGGGTGGCTCTGGGCCATCCAGGGCAATTTCTCTAGGTGGAACCTGCAGACTCTAGTCGTCACCAGCCAGGCGTTTGAAAGTGCAGCCCCTGTAGGAGCTACAGTGGAATGTGGTACCAGAGGGTACAGGGTATGTGGGAGCCCAGAGGGGGACTGACGGACCCTTGGAGGCAAGAAAAGGCTATTTGGAGGAGGTGGCATTTGGGCTGAACTTGGAAATAATTTGGCAGGTTGAGAAAGAGGAGTTTCTGGCAAAGGAGGCAGGATGTAAGAAAGCACGAGAACGGAAATGACCTGGTCTGTGTATTTGGGTGCTAGGACAGATTTGGGGAGTTGGGGCACAAGCAGTCAGGGGGAAGGACAGGTGGAGCAGGGAGCCGGGCCTTGGAAAGCCTCGGTGAGACGGTGGAGGGTTTTTTCTTTCTTCCTTCCTCCCCACCTTCCCTTCTCTGCTGTTTACTTTTCTTCTTCCTTTTCTTTTTTCTATCATCTTATCTTAAATAACTCTTAGAATTTCAAAAACAGTAGGTGTTCACTATGACCAGTGAAACAAAGACATGAAAGCCATTAATAATCTCCCTCATCTTCTCTTCACTCTGCCATCCAACTTAACTAGTATTAACAGTCTTGACTGGGTGCAGTCACTCATGCCCGTAATCTTACCGCTGTGGGAGGCTGAGGCAGGAGGATCACTTGAGTTCAGGAGTTTGAGACCAGCCTAGGCAACAGAGGGAGACCCTTGTCTCTACAAAAATATAATTAAAAAAAAAATTAGCCAGTTGCCTGTAGTCTCCGCTACTAGGGAGGCTGAGGTGGGAGGATCGCTTGAGCCCAGGAGTTTGAGGTTACAGTGAGCTGTGGTTGTGCCATTGCACTCCAGCCTGGGCAACAGAGTGAGACTCTGTCTTGAGGAAAAAAAACAAAAGAAGAGCAGTCTCATGTGTATCCTTAGATGCTCTTATCTATATACAAACACAAAAATAGCAGATATAAATTCAGAAAGGTGAAAATTGATGGTGCCTTTGTGTGCCTGTGTACCTGCATGTGTGATATGCAACTATTTACCTATGCAACTTGCTTTCTTGTTTAACTTATATCCATTTTATCATGTCAATCAATAACCCAATCCATTCTTTTTATATTCCATGGCAGTGACATATTATAATGTGTTTAATCATTTCCTGATTGATGGATATTATTATACTTTTTATCCAAATTGTTACTGCTACCAACAATTCTTGAAAGAAAACTTTGCAAACCTTCATAGTTACACTCTTATTTATTTATTTATTGAGACGGAGTTTTGCTCTTGTCCCCCAGGCTAGAGTGGAACGGCATGATCTCAGCTCACTGCGACCTCTGTCTCCTGGATTCAAGTGATTCTCCTGCCTCAGCCTCCCAAGTAGCCGGGATTACAGGTGCATGCCACCACGCCTGGCTAATTTTTTCATATTTTTAGTAGAAACGGGGTTTCACCAGGTTGGCCAGGCTGGTCTCAAACTCCTGACCTCAGTTGATCCACCCACCTTGGCCCCACAAAGTGCTGGGATTACAGGCGTGAGGCACTGTGTCCCGCCACACTTTTATTTTTAAAGGTTTAATTTCCAAAATTGAGATTGCTGGAGCCAGGTGTGTATATTTTTAACCTGAATACGCACTGCTGGATGACTTCCTAAAAATCCTGCTCCAGGGCACATGCCCACTTGCAGTGTTCAGCTCCCCCTTTCTCTGCCAGCACTGAGCAGGGGAGTAATAGAGTTCTATGACATACCTCTTTAAGAAACAATCTGGGGGCAGGGCGCGGTGACTCAAGCCTGTAATTCCAACACTTTGGGAGGCCAAGGTGGGTAGATCATTTGAGGTCAGGAGTTCAAGAGCAACCTGACCAACATGGTGAAACCCCGTCTCTACTGAAAATACAAAAAAAATTAGCCGGGTGTGGTGGCGGGCACCTGTAGTCCCAGCTACTTGGGAGGCTGAGGCAGGAGAATGGCTTGAACCCGGGAGGCAGAAGTTGCCCTGAGCTGAGATGCACCACTGCATTCCAGCCTGGGTGGCAGAATGAGACTCTCCAAAAAAAAAAAAAAAAAGAAAGAAAGAAAGAAACTATCTGGGGAAGCATTATGCAAAATATTGAAAGCAATATGACCAGGGAGGAGGTTGCTGCAAAGCTTCTGGGATTGCTGAAGAGTCTGGAAGAAAGGAGTGGCATTGGAAATAGAGAGTCAGGGAGGAAATTGAGAGTGAACTGTGGAAGACATAGAGATGCTACCTAACACATCCCCGGACTAGGGGACGCTGCGCTGGCATTGCAGGTCTGATTGCATGGTAAAAGATGGGCAGTGGCCTCTCCTCATGCTGTCTTCATGCTTTACTCATGCTATTCCCACGCCACGCAAACGTTCTGTTCTCAAAGTTTCTTTTTTTTTTTTTTTTTTTTAATGAAACAGGGTCTCACTCTGTTGCCCAGGCTGGAATGCAGTGGCACAATCTCAGCTCACTGCAACCTCTCCCTCCCGGGTTCAAGCAGTCCTCCTGCCTCAGCCTCCTGAATAGCTGGGATTACAGGTGTGCGCCACCACGCCCCGCTAATTTTTGTATTTTTAGCAGAGATGGAGTTTCACCATGTTGGCCAGGCTGGTCTCGAACTCCTGTCCTCAAGTGATCCACCCATCTTGGCCTCTGAAATGCTAAGATTACAGGCATGAGCCACCATGCTCAGGCCAGAGTTCCATTTCAGTAGCCTCATATACCTAAGTCCTGGGCCGAGGCAGCAGGCAACTTAGAACAGAAGAGCAGTGTTGCTCCATCCACTCCCAGTCTGGGTGAGTGGGCGGGGCAAAGAGGGCAGACAGATGCACCACTGTGCAGGGCAAGCCTTGGACACAGCCTTGCCAATGGAATCCCCGGGGACTTCACAAGGCAACTGGATAATTAACTGTGTTGTTTCATGTAATCCTCACTGATTTGCTTTCTAACCAATATAGCATTTGGCAATGGAAGTGTTAGAAGCAGCAGCAGCAACGGAATTCCCAAGGCTTGAATTCCTAGAAAAGGGCCAGGTAGGACAGGCTGCTGATACTGAGGTTGGAATTCCTATTAATGCTCATGGGAGCCCTTGAGAGTTTCTTTCCAGCTCCCTTTGCCCTCAATCTTTTGCTCTGTTGCCCCCTCTTCTTTATTCCTCTGGCTCTATCCTTCTACTCAACCCATAGAGCAGACTTATTTCCCCACAGGCCCCTGTAATTTATTTGAGCTCTTAGAAAGTCCTGAAACCCAGGATTGGGACCATTTTGTTCTGAAGGATTTCTCCAGACTCTGTGGGAAGCTGAGGCAGCTCTTTAGGGCCTGGGGAGAACCAGAGATTGCCATCTGTACAGGACAACCTGTCCAGCCAGCATGTTTGCTCAGCCCTTAAATGGTCCAAGAGAATATGGTAAGTTTCCTTGACAATGGATCCATTCGACTTCATAATTAGCTCCATTCTCAATGGAGCAGAATATGGGCAGCTCAGACCCAGTCACTAACATTTCTACACTTGGCACGAGCTCAGAACTGATTCTTGAGCAGTCACATGGATATCCAAGCTCGTGGACATCAAATAGAAGAATTTAGCAATAGCAATCCTGGGTATTAAAATGTGAGAGGGGGAATGGAAATTCCCCATTCTGCCTTTGACAATAGCTCCTCAAGTCAAAAATACCCAGGTCTTTTCTTGAAAGAAGCAGACCACATTTCCTGGCTTATTAGTTCTGATCTGGATATTGCTGCCATAGGAAGACCACAGGCTTCAGAGTCAGACAGAACTATGGGGCTGTGTGGCCTTGGGTAAGTCGCTTACCCTCTCTGATCCTCATTGTCCTTGTCTTTAGAAGGGGAGGTAATCACACCGAGCTGGAAGAATTGTTGAGGGTAGTAGTGATAAACTACAGCAAGCATTTGCCTGTTTGGGCACAAAATAGGCATTTTAATAAATGGCAGCAGAGGTTTTTGTAAACCATTGACTAACAGAGACCAGCTGACTATTGGAGGAGGAGGAGGAGGAGGAGGAGGAGGAGGAGGAGGGGTGATGGGAATTGTTTCCCAGCTCCCACCCTATTCCATTTCTGAGGCTGGCTATCGGTTACCTAGGCGATGCCGCACAATGCAACCTGAGGGGCGGCTAGAACTGTGCACAGCTGCCGCGGGCTCCTGCGCCTCTGTGCAGGACTCAGGATGAAGCCAACTTGGCCATGTGTTGACACCAGCAATAAGTCAGCTCTTGCCACTGGCAGAGGTTGCTGGGGCCAGAGACTAAACTCCCACGGGGAGAGGGAGCTCAAAATCAGTTGGTATCATAGTAAAAATAAATAAATAAATAATAAAGGAATTTTTCAAGAAATAGTTGTTTTAATTTAAATACAGCAGCAACAACAACAACAAAACCTGAAAAAAAAACAAAAAAAAACAAAAAAACAAAAACAGATTGGTGTCTAGGGGAAGGGAGTTCCTCGGCTTTGTTTATAAACATAGTAAAAAATAAATAAAGGAAGGCAAAAAAAGAGAGAGAGAGAAGCAGCCTAGAGCGTCTTTTGGGCTCACTTCCTCCATTTTTCGTGGAGCATGTTTCCCATTACAAGGGGAAGTGCAGGCCACACATGGGCAGAAAGAAAATATGCAGACGGGGAAGTAATTGAGGGTGTTGGGGTCGTGGGATAAATCTGTGAGTTCGTTTTCAAAATCTTCTTGAGTGCTCCATTACTTTTACTATTAAAGGCATTTTAAAAGTCAACTCTAAGTTGAATTCGGCTGGAACGAACCTATTCTGTTGTCATGATTTCCCATAGAACGTGTCTTCCCATTTCCTCCAGGAAAGGACTGTGGCCATTTTCATTGTCCTGCCTCAATTTTTCCACGATTCATCTCCTATCCATCCTGCATGATCGGGTTTAGTCAGAATCCAGGCATTGATTTCAGAGGGGGTTCCCTTGCTGGCCAGGTGGAGCACATATGGAGAAGGAAGGGTGGAGAGACGACGTGCCACCAACCCACACATAGCCTTGGTTTTCTCTTTACTACTGACAGGTGAGGAAACTGAGGCTCAGAGGGAACGAGCTGTTTGCTCAGGCTTAGTCAGCTATTGTCAGGGTGAAGTAGGATCCAAACTTCAGTCTTCAGAATTTAAGTCGAGGTCTGTTTCCAGCACCGTAGTGGCAGCCAAAAATAATTCCCTGTCTCGGAAAATGCCTCCTTCTGTGACCTCCTAGGCAGTATGGGGAGCAAGACAGCGATACTTATACCTTTGTCTCGAACAAGAAACTGGGGGGCCCTCGAAAGTCTGCAAAGGGGGCCAACATATACAAATATCTATTTCTCCCAATCTCCCTCACACTCTCTTAGTCAACCAAGCATTTCACTGTGAAGAAAACCCGTGTCATAAAAAGTCATCGGGATAGAAAACAAATAAAGAGCTGGTTTGTGAAGGGAAGCCAGCATTCCTCATTATCAACAACACTGCTTCTTTGGATAAATATTTACCCAATCCAATTCTTCTTCCTTTTCTCCCTCCTTCTTTGACAAGAATGTTCCTCCGTCTCTGCAGCCACCATGGCCCCGCTGGAACAGACGACGTTCAATGTTTCCATCCTAAGGCATGTTTTTCTGGGGTTTATTACTCAGCTGTAAAAATGTGCTCTAGGCAAAAACTTGGCATATTAAGTCTCATCTCAGAGGTAATTGGTGGAGGTTTTTTAAAAACCTTATTTTTCCCTTTTTACAGACAATCTTGGAAAGAGAAACAAAAAGGTCAAGAATTTACTGCTGGAAACTATAGGGTTTGCCCCCGTGGGTTTTCCTCTCTGGTTTGGTTTGTTCTGCGTTATTTTTGGTTTCCTCTAACCAGATATTTGGAGGCCAAGTTGTAGAGGCTATAATCCCAGACATTCATTTATTCTTTCTTCAACAAATATTTACTGAGTGCCTACTGTGCACCAGTCACACGGTTCTAGGATCTGGAGGTACAATGGCAGAAATATCAGTGTGGTCTAGGGTCTTACGAGGCTGAAGCATGCACACAATCACACACAAACCCCACATATTAACAGACAAAGTAAAACTTAACTTTGTAGTAAGTGGTTGGAGTAGAGAAAAGAACAGTGAAGGGTTGAGGCGTCAGGGATTTCACCTTAGATAGGCTGGCCTAGGAGGGTCCTCCGAGGGCAGGATGTTTACTCCGACACCTTGAGGTGAAGCGGAAGCCACATGTAAATCTGGAGAGGAGAGAAATCAGGAAGAGGCGAGAGCATGCATGAAGGCTAGAAAAAGCATGCCGTGGTTGAAGAACAGAAAGAAGGCCTCCTTTCTGGTTTTTGTTTTTGTTTTTGTTTTTGTTTTAGACAGAGTCTAGCTCTGTCCCCCAGGCTGGAGTGCAGTGGCGCGATCTCGGCTCACTGCAACCTCCTCCTCCTGGGTTCAAGCAATTCTCTGCCTCGGTCTCCTGAGTAGTTGGGACTATAGGCACCCGCCACCATGCCCAGCTAATTTTTGTATTTTTAGTAGAGTGGGGGTTTCACCATCTTGGCCAGGCTAGTCTTGGACTCCTGACCTCGTGATCCACCCGCCCCGGCCTCCCAAAGTGCTGGGATTACAGGTGTGAGCCACCGCGCCCGGCCTGAGAAGGTCTCCTCTCTAGACTGCGTGGAATGGGGAAGGGGCAGGAGGTACCTGACACCTGGGGCACGACAGCACAGGCAAATTATGTGTCATGCAGAGATAATTGCGGAAGGATCGCCAAGTTCATGGGCACCAAATATAAGTATTTAGCAATCCTCAGTATTAAATTCTACCTACTGTGTGCCCTTTGCACTTTTATTTTAAGGGCAAAGGGAAGCCATGAAAGGATGTGCAGTAGAGCATGAAATGATATAACTCAATTTCTGGAAGACCTCCTTCACCTCTGTGTGGAAGATGGATCGGGGGGCAATTGGAGAAGCAAGGAGATCATTTGGCAGGTTGCTGCAGTTACCCAGATGTAAGCTCTGGAGATGAGCAGGACCCAGAAAGCGGCAGAGGCGATGGAGGAAAGGGTGTGGAATCACGGGTGGTTTAAGGGAGAACTGGACTTGACCTGCTGGTGGGTGGGCCAGTAAAGGAGAAGGGAAGGAGGGCTCAAGGACAACCCAAGGTGTCTCGTGATAGACACAGCTGAATGTGGTGCCGTGATCTGTGGTAGGAAAGGGACGGGGAGTGTAGAGGGAGGGAGGAGAGTGGAGAAGGACTCCCTGGTTTGTGGCCTGGCCCACTGGCTTGTTCTGATGTTAAACCACAGGAAGAAAGAGGTTTGGTGAGCTGTGTGGTCTACTGGTTCAGGGTCAGCAACCACACAGCCTGGGTCCAGTCCCAGCTCTACCATCTGCTAGCTGGGTAACCCTGGGCAAGTTACTTTGCCTCACTGTACTTCAGTTTCTTCATCTAAGAAATGGGAATAATCATAGAACCTGCCTCACAGGGTGGTTGTGAGGGTGAGATGCGTTAATTAATCAGAAAAGCGCCTGTCCGAGTTGTCTATGGATAGCATTCCATTTTGGAGGTGCACTGATTCAATCACTCACTGGGTGAGTACTGATGGCAGGCCTGCCCTCACAGGGCTTGCTCTCTGCTGAAGGGCACCACCAGTACATAAACACACAGATGGTAACACACTGTGACAAGTGCCCCCAAGGAAAGGAGCAGGGATCTATGCGAGAGAATAACAGAGGGAAGATTAATAAACTAGACTACGGCAGGTTTCAGGGACGGTGCTCTGGAGAAGTACCCAACCCCCATCGGGAAGCACTGGCAAAGGGAAGAGGGTGTGCGCGTTGGGAAAGGCAGAGAATCATTCCAGATTTAAGGACTGGTAGAGACCCTCAGTTGGGATGGGACATGATGTGTTTGAGACGGCGAAAGAAAGAGTATGTTTGAAGCTAACCAAGCAAGGGAGAGTGACAGGAGAGTGGCAGGCCCAGGAGGTCAGGGTGCCATGGGCCACAGTCAGGAATTGAGGTTTTATTCTAAATTGGAGGGAGACGTGAATTAAATGTTTCAGGTGGAGAGAGAGAGAATCTGACTTATATTTGTATTTTTTTTTTTTTTTTTTTGAGACGGAGTCTCGCTCTGTAGCCCAGGCTGGAGTGCAGTGGCCGGATCTCAGCTCACTGCAAGCTCCACCTC
>NW_012103943.1:1598516-1599696 GCF_000951045.1 Mandrillus leucophaeus
TTGCCCAAGCTGGAGTACAGTGGTATCATCACAGCTCACTGCAGCCTCAACCTTTTGGGCTCAAATGATCCTCCCTTCTGAGCCTCCTAGTAGCTGGGACTGCAGCTGCATACTAGCATGCCCAGTTAATTTTTTAAAAAAATTTTTTTTGTAGAGACAGAGTCTCATCATGTTGCCCAGGCTGGTCTCAAACTCCCAGGCTCAAGTGATCCTCCCACCTAGGCCTCTCAAAGTACTGTGATTACAGGCGTCAGTTACCATGCTGGGCCATGACTTATATTTTTAAACGACCTCTTGGTCTGCTGTATGAGGCGGGATTGGGTATGTGTGGAGAGAGGCAGGGAGGGTGGCAAGAGTGGATTCAGAGAAACTGTGTAAAAAAAAGAGGCTGATGCTGCAGTTCTGGCAAAAGATGATGGTGGCTTGAAAGAGGACAGCGATTATGCAGGTGGAGCGAAGTGGAATAAGAAATATTTTGAAGATGAAACCAATTCCAACTCCTTCTCCGCAAGACTGCCAACGTGATTCATTTCACATGCAAATCTGATTGTGTCATTCGTCTGCTCAAATCCCTTCAATGGCTCCCCAGTGCTCTTAGTGTAACCCCAAAATTTCTCACCCTGGCTGCCTGGCCAGCCCGCTTTCTTCCCTGGAGGACCTTGCCCTCCTCTGTGCCTTACCATCTGTACCCTGGGCATCTTGGTCTTCTCTCGTCTCTCAGAATGCACCTTGCTGCTTCTCTCCACAGGGCCTTTGCACATGTTTGTTTTCCTCTCTCGGAAACTTGTTATCCCTCCCAGAGCCCCAACCCCATCCTTCCTGCCTATCTCTTTCTGATGTTGCTCTTAGTCCCCCTCCCATAGCTGGGCTCTAAATGTGCTCACTTCAGTTGTTAAAGTGAAAAGTTGGCTGGGCACAGCGGCTTACACTTGTAATCCCAGGACTTTGGGAGGCTGAGGTAGGATTGCTTTGAGTTCAGGAGTTCTAGACCAGCCTTGGCAATATAGAGAGACCCCATCTGTATATAAAACATAAAAGAAAATGAAAAAGAAAAGCTGGATCAGCCGTTAATGTGCCCAAGTAAACATATCAATGCACTGTAGTTTAGCCATCAAAGGTATGCAGTGGACCAGGTGTGGTGGCTCACGCCTGTAATCCCAGCCCTTTGGGAGGCCGAGGC
>NW_012103943.1:1600476-1601965 GCF_000951045.1 Mandrillus leucophaeus
TATAACCTCCACCTCCCAGGTTCAAGCGATTCTCCTTCCTCAGCCTCCTGAGTAGCTGGTATTACAGGCGTGTACCACCATGCCCAGCTACTTTTTTTTCTTTTTCTTTTTTTTTTTTTGCATTTTTAGTAGAGACAGGGTTTTGCCATGTTGGCCAGGCTGGTTTCGAACTCCTGACCTTAGGTGACCCGCCCACCTCAGCTTCCCAAAGTGCTAGGATTACAGGTGTGAGCCACCACACCTGGTCTCTTACCTTCTCTTGAACTGATAGGGAGGTGGTACCTCGGCAGTTGGATGCTTGACTTCCCCCAAGGACCCAACCTAAAACCCAATAATTCAACAGTAAAGCAAGAACCAGAATTGTATTTGCCTCTGTGGCTCCCATTTTCCAGGTGGCAATGTTAAGGCAGAGTAAGGTCAAGATTAGCTCCAGCCTAACTCAACCTTTCTCAGCCAGGGCCCTGGAAGCCTTTAAGTGTAGACACCCAGATCCTGCACAGTTCATCCTTGGTTGGTGCTTGTCAGAGCAGGCAGAGCCAGCAAGGCCAGTTCAACCTTGCTGTCACACAGATCTAGAACAAAGCATGGAGACTTAGGCCTGGGGACTCAGTGACCCTGGATCTCAATCTTATGTCTACTCCCTTGAGCCCCAGGACCTCCTCCTCTGTATTCAGCCCTCCAGATCCCTACCTTGATGCAAGCCCTTCCTGAGAGACCCCAGACCTCTGCTGGATCTTGCTGACCCTCAGGTCTTGTTCCTCCAGCCCCACTATGACCTGCAGGGAGCTGGACTGCAGCCTCATCTCTCCCCAGGATCACTGCTTCCTGTGGTTTATGTGTGACTGATTCTCACATATCTGCAGGGGCAGACCTGCTCCCAACCCCAACCCAAGACCGTCAAATCAGGGTTGTATGGGTTGGGTTCATGAATCTATTGTTTTTTGTTTTTGTTTTTGTTTTTTTTTGAGACAGGATCTCACTCTGTCACCCAGACTGGAGTACAGTGACATGATCATGGCTCACTGTAGCCTCAAATTCCTGGCTCGAGTGATCTGCCCCACTCAGCCTCCAGAGTAGCTGGGACTGTAGGAATGTGCCACCTTGTCCGGCTAATTAAAAAAAAAAATGTATTTGGCCAGTTGCTGTGGCTCACACCTGTAATCCTAGCACTTTGGGATGCTGAGGCGGGTGGATCACCAGAGGTCAGAAGTTCGAGACCAGCCTGGCCAACATGCTTGAACCTGGGAGGTGGAGGGTGGAGGCTGCAGTGAACTGAGATCACACCACTGTACTCCAGCCTGTACAATGGGAGTGATACTCCATCTCAAAAATATATATATATATGCTTTTGTAGAGAGTCAACATAGTGAGACCTCTACTCTACAAAAAATTTAAAAATTATCCAGGTGTGGTGGTGAACACCTGTAGTCCCAGCTATAGGAGGCTAAAGTGGGAGAATTGCTTCTGAGTCCAGGAATTTGAGGCTGCA
>NW_012103943.1:1603715-1606465 GCF_000951045.1 Mandrillus leucophaeus
TAAGTGAAAAAGGTAAGGGGCAGGAAGCGATCCCTGTGATAAATTAAAAAAATACTTATGCAATAAAAATTTACTGAGTGACTCTTAGGTGCTTGGTACTCCCTGAGGTACTAAGGATCAAGAAGTGAATCACCGTCCGGGCGCCGTGGCTCACACCTGTAATCCCAGCACTTTGGGGGGATGAGTTGGGCAGATCACGAGGTCAGGAGATCAAGACCATTTTGGCTAACACACACAGTGAAACTCTGTCTCTCCTAAAAATACAAAAAATTAGCCAGGTGTGGTGGCATGCGCCTGTAGTCCCAGCTACACGGGAGGCTGAGGCAGGAGAATCACTTGAACCCGGGAGGTGGAGGCTGCAGTGAGCTGAGATCATGCCACTGCACTCTAGCCTGGGCGACAGAGCGAGACTGCATCTCAAAAAGCAACAACAGCAAAAAGTGGTTTGTGTTTTGACTAGTTTTTTTGCATTCCCTTATGGGAATGTAAGTGTGTGATTCACACAGACGGAGTCCATGGAACTGACTGGCTACTAGAGGAGACATGGTAATAAATAGATAGGCAATACACTTACTGTGTTAAGTAGTGGTAAGTGCTATGAAGAAATTAGAAATTAGAACAGTGTAAGATGAAGGCCAGCTGGGGAGGTGACTCTAAAATAGGATGGCTCAAGAAGGTCTCTCTGATGAGGTGACATTTGAGCAGAAACCTGGAAGAAGTGAGGGAGTGAGCCAAGATGCCACATCTGTGGGAAGAGTGTCCCAGGCAGATGGAACAGCAAGTACGAAGGCTCTGCAGCAGAACTGGCTGGATTTGTTGAAGAAATACCTCTAAGGTCAGGTAGCTAGAAAGCTGTAAGTGATGGGAGTGGTGAGAGGGGATGAGAGTAGACAGCCTGGACCAGATCAGGGGCAAAGAAATGCTGGAGAGAGGGCCGGGCGCGGTGGCTCATGCCTGTAATCCCAGCACTTTGGGAGGTCAAGGCAGGTGGATCACCTGAGGTCAGGAGTTCAAGACCACCCTGGCCAACATGGTAAAACCCCTTCGCTACTGAAAATAGAAAAATTCGCTGGGCCTGGTGGCGGGCGCCTGTAATCCCGGCTACTTGGGAGGCTGAGGCAGGAGGATTGCTTGAACCCAGGAGGCAGAGGTTGCAGTAAGCTGAGATTACACCACTGCATTCCAGCATGGACAACAGAGTGAGACTCCATCTAAAAAAAAAAAAAAAAAAAAATAGTGGAGGGAGAACAAACCTACTTTCTGGAACAATAAATAGGAAGCTTTCAATAATTTACATGTAGTGAGATGGATTCTAGCATAGGGGTGAAAGAGGCCTATTTTTCACTTTATACTTTGCTGCTATGTCTGCATGTCCTTGCTACATAGAGGTACTGTCATTACTTATGGTTATACTAATGTAAAGGGTGTTATCAGGGTAGAGGGATTATGAGCATATTTTGTTTGCATTAGACAAACAAATGAAACTGCCTCTTTGTGTGATTTCCATGCACAGCTGGCACTGGGAACCACAGACCCCAAGGCATCCTGACCGGACCCTCCCAGGCTCATGGCAAAGCTGAACTGGGCCATGTGCTGTCGTGAGGAACTCAACCCACTCTCCTGGTTTTCAAACATTCCTGGGAATGTAAGTGTGGGGAAATGTAACATTTCCAAGAATAACCTTAAATCCATTCAGTGACTTTAGAAGTTTATCACTAACATCAGTAACAAACTCCTTGCTTGGTCGCCCCTGGGCCCGGTACAGGCAGGGGCTCAGAGAAGCTCTGACTGGGATTGCAAGTAATTGACTTTCCCACTGGTCCATCAGGCCCTGCCTGCGGTGAGCAATGGGCAGGCCTGGTCTTGAGGGTCAGAAGCCCTCTGGCTTGGTCTTCTCCCGGTCTTAATTTCTAGCCTGGACTATCAGCCCATCTTGGAGGCCTCAGCCTGCCTCACAATTGCAGCCCTGAGTTAAGACAAGTAAAGGCACATCTGGAACTACATTTTTTGCTTTGTTTCCTACATCTTCCAGCTTTTTACAAACAGAACCAAGGGGACCTGGGTTGAGGCCTCTTGTACATGTCTCAGATCAATTCAGAGCTGAGTGATAAGACTCATCTGCTGGGAGCATGGAGCTGAGTTTTCCAGAAAAATGGCGTCTTTCTTATCACCAAAAATAATGCCTACATGTAGATTCTGGAGCCATTTGGAGCTCCCCACCTAGAGAGGCCAGCAGAGGCCTTGGCCAACAGCAGAAGCCCTGGAGAGCAAGACCTACTCTGGAATCTGCGTGCATTCCCCACCTGCTCACGGGAGGATCTCCAAGCATCTTATACGTATTAATTTAAAAATACAGCATCCCGAGGGGCTGGTGTGATTATCACCATTCAATTGACAGGAAAAGGAAGGTTTGCTGGGCCTGGTGAGGAGCAGGCCCCAGAGAGCCAAACAAAGGCCTGTGGGAAGCAGTAACAAGCAGTCAGCTACCTTGGGGCTGAACCGGGCTGCGCTGGTGCTGAGCCTTCAGCATGCATTGTGAGATGGGTAGCATTATTATCTACATTTTGCAGATGGCAGAAACCAAGATCCAGAGTTTCTTTCTGCGCTAGAAAGTGATATGGCTGGGCGCAGTGGCTCATGTCTGTCATCCCAGCACTTTGAGAAGAAGAGGTGGGCAGATCACTTGAGGTCAGGAGTTCGAGCCCAACCTGGCCAACATGGTGAAAACCCATCTCTACTAAAAAAAAAAA
>NW_012103943.1:1606515-1607889 GCF_000951045.1 Mandrillus leucophaeus
AAAGTGATATGGCTGGGCGCAGTGGCTCATGTCTGTCATCCCAGCACTTTGAGAAGAAGAGGTGGGCAGATCACTTGAGGTCAGGAGTTCGAGCCCAACCTGGCCAACATGGTGAAAACCCATCTCTACTAAAAAAAAAAAATACAAAAATTACCTTGGCATGGTGGCATGCATCTGTAATCCCAGCTACTCCGGAGGCTGAGGCAGGAGAATCACTTGAACCTGGGAGGCAGAAGTTGCAGTGAGCTGAGATTGTACCACTGCATTCCAGCCTGCGTGACAGAGTGAGAGTCTATTTCAAAAAAAAAAAAAAAAAAAAAAAAAGAAAAGAAAGAAAGAAAATGATAGAGCAGGGACTTGAACCAGGTATTTGGGATTCCAAGTCTCGTGGTATGTCTACTGCTCCTATGCTCTACCTCAGTAATTATTCTTTATAGCTGCATAGTACTTTATAGTTTACAAAGCATTTAAACATGCATTATCTTATTCATTCCTTACAATAACTCAGCTAGGGAAGGAGGTGCAGATGTTTAAATTAAATAAAATTAGCTCCATTTTATAGATGAGAAAATGGAGGCTCAGAGAGGGAAAGATAACGTGCCTAAGTTCTTATAATAGCAATGATAACTCATATCTATATAATGAATTATAGCTTACAAAATGCTTTCTGGTTTTGGACATTACAATAGCTCCAAGAGATAAGTAGTCTCGGTACTATGATTAATACTAGTAGTAGTATTCTTAGTATTCCTGTATTACAGATGAATAAACTAAAATTCAGAAGAGTTAAGAAGAAGATGAAAAGTGAGTATTGGTATGTCAGACACAGAGCTAGGTGCTCTAGCTATTCTATCTCACTGAATTCTTCGAAAAGCCCTCAAGAAAATATTTGCAGAGGCTTTTCATTCATTCATTCATTCGGTAAATGTCGCAGTGTGCCTACTGTGGATCTGATACTGTTCTAGGCACAAGGAATACAGCAGTGAAGAAAACAAATCCTTGTCTTCACTGAGCGTATATTCTTTTGGTATGGATGGAACAGACCATAAATAAACAGGTAAAGATATACTATACCAGATGGCACTAAACTCAAAGAAGAAAAGTAAAGTAAGGTAAGGCAGCAGAAACAGAAGTGGGAGGTGTTGGTTCTGATAGAGTGGTCAGGGAAGGTCCCCTTGACATCGTGACATTAAGAAGAGACCTGAATAAAGTGAATGGAGAAAGGTTTAGGTTGGGTCTCAGTAAGCGCTAGTATGCTTTAGTGGGAAGCAACAGAGACATACCAGTGTAATAAAAACCCTAGTTAAAGCAGTTACTGTCTTCAGGGTTTAAAATATGCCAGAATTTTACAGTGTACTGCTGGGCACGGTGGCT
>NW_012103943.1:1608174-1624500 GCF_000951045.1 Mandrillus leucophaeus
ACAACAACAACAACAACAAAAAGAATTTTACAGTGTTCTTTCATTGAATCCATACAACCATGGAAAATGAGTGTTGGGGGAAATTGAGGCTGAAAGATTAAGTGGCCAGTTCACCATCTTATTGCTAATGAGTTGGAAATTTAAGACTTGAACGTGTCCTTGTCTGACCCCGAAGTCCCACCCCTGACCATCCCAGGTCCTCTGTGGGAAGGCCTGGAATGAAGCACACAGTGACTTTGATTGCATCCAGGCTGGAGGGAGCCATGGCAGGAGCGATGGGAAGGGCAGCTCGCCCCGTGAGCAGAACAGAGCCTAAGGGGCCTGGAAGGCCATGGTCCACTGTATGGAGGGGAAGGGGCTGGATCCAAGAGGGCTCCTGGCCCCTGGAGGGCTGGGGGAGACATTTCTTGACATTGAGAGGTGAGGGCAGCTTCTTATTTGACAATCCGCCTGCTAAAGAATCTCATCTAATGTAGAAGTTGTTAAACTGGGGGTCCACGGACTACTTTGGGGGCAGAGAGAGAGAATATCTGTATGGTTCCATGGGAAAACATAACATCTTTATTTTTGTTATCCTCTAACTAAAATGTTTGATTTCCTTCAATTATGAATGTTGCCAGCAACATTCATACTAGTCAGTAGCATGACCAGTAACTGCAATTTTACCCCCAGTAGACACCATGTGTTTTCATGCCACCTGACAGTTCTTACAGACTTTTTTTTTTTTTTTTTTTTTTGAGACATAGTTTCACTCTTATTGCCCAGGCTAGAGTGCAATGGCACAATCTTGGCTCACCACAACCTCTGCCTCCTGGGTTCAAGCGATTCTTCTGCCTCAACCTCCTGAGTAGCTGGGATTACAGGCATGCGCCACCACACCCAGCTAATTTTGTTTTTTTGTTGTTGCTGTTTGTTTGTTTTTGGAGAGACAGGGTTTCACCATGTTGGCCAGGCTGGTCTCGAACTCCCGACCTCAGATGATTCTCCTACCTCGGCCTCCCAAAGTGCTGGGATTACATGTGTGAGCCACCGCACCTGGCCTTTTGCAAATATCTTGAAAATATTGTTTCCATTTACCACTACTTCAAAATTAAGGAAGTAATTGGCTCAGCACCATATCTTGTTTTTGTTTTTTTGACACAGGGGTTTCACTGTGTTGCCCAGGCTGGAGTGCAGTGGTATGATCTTGGCACACTGTCACCTCTACCTCCCAGGCTCAAGTGAGCTTCCCACCTCAGCCTCCTGTGCAGCTGGGACCGCAGGCAGGTGCCACAGCACCCAGTTAATTTTTTTGTATTTTTAGTAGAAACTGGGTTTAGCCATGTTGCCCAGGCTGGTCTTGAACTCCTGTGCTCAGGCAATCCACCCACCTCAGCCTTCCAAAGTGCTGGGATTACACGGGTGAGCCACCGCGCCTGCCTTCAGATCTTGTTGACTGATACATTAACAAAGAAGTACCTGTATTAGCACATGGCAACATTTTTATAACTGTACTTAAATATAATTGGGCACCTTTGTTATTTGATTTTACACATTTTTAAATATTCTGAGAGGAAGTCCACCATTTCAGCAGACTGCCAAATAGACCCACTTCACCAAAACGTTTTAGAATGCAAGAATGAGATCCATCTGTTTCTTTTGCGTCTTTTACCTTTAATTCTCTGCTCTGGTTAGCTAAGAGGCAGTAGTGACTCTGGCCTGTAGGCTCTTGCAGGCTGGGATCTTGTCTTATGCAACTCTTTGGCTTCGGGGTTTGTGGAGAGAACTCAGGAATGTTAGTTTAATTTGAATTTGATGTTGACATTCAAAAACTAAGAGTTTGCACACATATCTGGATTTCTATCTTCTCTAATAGAATCAGAAGGTCTGGCAGCGCTAGGCTCCGCCTCTCCACTCCCTGTGGTGCAATTTCAAGAGTTAAGTAGGGGCCGCCACTGGGGACAGAGCAGTCCCTGCCAGCTTGCCACGGCTCCTGGCATCCCGCTTCAGATGTACGTTGCCTGGTGACGCCCAAGACATTCAAGTTATTGATCCTCAGGAGGGAGGGGACAGGTATGCCCAAAGTCACACTCCAACTCCAGGGACAGTCTTAACAGCAAGTGGTGATTCCCTGAGCTGTTCTTAAGGAAAGAACTTCTGAACACAGAAGCTTTGACAAGGCCCAACTGACCTGTCAGAATGCAGGGAAGTTGGGAGCCACAGACAGCTCCGGGCTCCCTGCTCCTTGTCTTGCTTCTGGCTTCACCTCCTTTACTGAAAACCTTCCGGTTGCTTCTCTTTGCACTGAGAATCAAACCCAGGCTCTGGAGAACCTGCAGAGTGCCTGGACCCTCACTCCCTGCCCTCTAGCCATGGATCCTCTTTCTGCTTCTGGACTTCGAGTCTGTTCTCACCTCCTGAGTACTTGGACTCACTGTTCCCTGTGCTTGGCTGGTCCTTTGCCAAAGCTCTCCTTCCTATCGTTCAGGACAAATGTCACCCCCTGGGGTGGAGGGTTCCCTGACATCTCTCTCCAAAGTTGTGCATCTTTCTTCTACCGAGACTCTTTCTTTCTTGCTACCCTGCTTTCCTCTCCTCAAAGTTCTTAACATTGTCCAAAAATCATGTTCATAAATAACTTACTCTAGGTCTCCCTCCTACAATGCATAGTTCTCGTGGGCGAGGTCCCTCCTGCCTAGACACTGCTGTTCCATAAATACCGCTGGGCAAACAGGTAGCCCATGGGGGGCTCTCTGCCCTCTTGGCCCTGCAGCTCATCTCTTTCTCTCTCTCTTTCCCTCCCCTCTCTCCATCCCTCAACCCAGGGGTCAGGGTCAGTCCCAGGGACTGGGTAAAGATGACAGTTTGGTAAATTTTAAAAAGCTGATTTTTTTTAAAAAAACCATTGTCAAAATATTCTCATGGCCAAACGCTGTTGCCTGCTGCTACCGTCCTGTAGGTCATTGAAAAAAACAATCACATAACTTTCCTGCCATTTCCTCATGCACATCACAGGGATAAATGATATTTACCTCCTGGGACTGTTTGTAGGGATGAAATGCGACAATGACTTGCCTAGGAAGTTCCCCAGCAGCAGCACACAGTAGGTGCTTGAGTAAATAAACCGAACCCTCCCCATTCCCTGCCCCAGCCCCCGACACCCCCCTTTAAGTCGGAGCTGGAAGAAAGAGCGTCAATCACGGGGTAATTTATGCAGCATGATATGCCTTTATTATTCCACGCTGAGTCGGGGCTCCTACTGTCCAATGAAGGTCAAAAGGAGGTATGGCTTTTATCTCTCCAGCAACTCTGGAAACACAGGGGGGAGGGGGCAGGCTCACAGAGGTTTCCTCCTGAAAACAAACAGATCCTCGCTCCAGCCCTGAATAGCTTTCCTCAATCAAAGCTGTAAACGTCTCAAAGCAGCAGGACTTCGCCCTGAGACTTGAGGGGGCTAATAAAGCGTTGAATGGAGAGAGTGACCCCTAACTGGCAGAGGGGTCCCCGCTGGGCTCGGGGCCCGCGCCTGCTGCCTCGTGGAGAATCCAAAGGTCACGTGTCATTAGTCAGTGTCTTACAGCGACCCTTTCAAAATTATCGATAAAGGGGAAGGAGGCCCTTTCTGTTTCGAATCCCGAAACAATTTTCTTCTTCTCTCTTTTCTTTCTTTTTTTCACCGTTGGAAGAACTACACAGCCCCATCTTTTTCTTGGTTTCTTTCAGAGGCAAAGAGAAGTGGTTTGAAATCAGGAGTTTCATGCCTTGGGAGAAATAAAGGTTGGGACCAGACTCTTCCTTTTGATGCAGTTTCTCCACGAAGCCCTGGCTCTGAGAAGTTTCTGGGTTTGCGTTCCCATGAAAAGGCGTCTTGTTTCGTTCTTGTCCTAAAATCCTTTTTCAACAGATCCAAATTCTTCCAAGGCCCATCTCGCCTTTCTTCTAACCTCTCCCTAGTTTGATCAAAGGCTTGGGACCTCTGTAAAGGCATGAGGAGGGCGGGACAACTGTGAACCACCAGCAGCAATTGCTTCCTCTCGTGTGACTCAGTTTCCTCATCTGCATGGGAGGACACGCAGAGTCCGGGGCCCAGAGAGAAGTGACCCTAATGAC
The DNA here is from genome assembly GCF_000951045.1 of Mandrillus leucophaeus. Classification (NCBI taxonomy): domain Eukaryota; kingdom Metazoa; phylum Chordata; class Mammalia; order Primates; family Cercopithecidae; genus Mandrillus; species Mandrillus leucophaeus. The sequence goes on from NW_012103943.1 coordinate 1,612,264, forward strand.
CTCATTAGGGTCTGAGGAGCACTTTAAGGAGATCATCAGCCATTAATGGAGAGGGTGACAATGATCTTATTTCCTTTATTATTTACTTAGCCCCAGCAGTTTACAGCTGAGGCCAACATGTAGTTGTGGTTGCGTTAATCTTTAATCCATTAGCCACGGATTGATTCGATGACATTCCTGGGTTTATAGGTAGTCGTTATATTGCTTTTTATTTGCTGTACATTTTGTGAAGTAGTTAAGGGCCACATCATTCCCCATCTGAAAATGCCTATTGGGAAGACAAATCTTGATGCATTGGGGGGTGTGTGTGTGTGTATGTGTGTGTGTGTGTATGTGTGTGTGTGTGTGTGTATTAAATTCCTCACTTTGCAGAAAAGGTGGAAATCACCTGTGGTCACAATTACTCTGCGAAGCTGCTAAAATCCTCCATGAAGTGCTGTATCTGCAGCTGTATAAGTATCGCTATCTCACTTCCATGTTGAAAACGGTCAGCAGCAGCAAGAACACGTTCCTATTGCTCTGGACATCAGATGAAGTACTTGCTTGGTCTGATGTGAACACATTAAGTAAATATTTTTTATCTTTAAACACTAGGATTGTGCTCCTCAGGGCAAGATGCTCAGAGGTGCCCCACCCTATTTAAATCTCTCTTATTAAAATAAAATGTGATTAAATCGAATGCCCTTGTCATGTGACCCCCACAGACAGAGTTTTCCTTGTGTCATCCATTAAGTATTGAGTTATGTTAACTCCAAATAAATTAATACTCCCATATCTCACTTGTCTCCTTGGAGGGGAACAGCCGGTGTGCGGGGAGGAATATGCCACAGATAGCCACATGGTTTTATAAAGCAATGACGATGACATTGAACTTCTGGAGCCACAAAACAGTGTCCTGGACTGGGAGGATGAGGGCCCTCCTGGCATGGGCAGGCAGCTGCCTGGTAGAGAGCTGAAGGCAGGACCTCTGGGGCTGTTGCCTCTCCCTCCAGCAGAGGGGTTGCTGGAGAGGATAAGAGGGCTGTGCTATTTCTGTGGCCCTAGTCAACATCAGGTAGGATCTAGTAAAGAGCAGGTATCCATCAACGTTCGCTGGATGAGGAAATATTAAAAAGGGACCTCAGCCTGAAGTTTATAAAAGGAGAGGCTGGGCCAGGCGCGGTGGCTCACGCCTGTAATCTCGACACTTTGGGAGGCCGAGGTTGGTGGATCACGAGGTCAGGAGTTCGAGACCACCCTGGCCAACGTGGTGAAACCCTGTCGCTACTAAAAATACAAAAATTAGCTGGGTGTGGTGGTGGGTGCCTGTAATCCCAGCTACTTGGGAGGCTGAGGCAGGAGAATCACTTGAATCTGGGAAGTGGAGGGTGCAGTGAGCCAAAGTCATGCCATTGCACTCCAGCCTAGGTGACAGAGCAAGACTCCATCTCAAAAATAAATAAATAAAGATAATAAATAAATAAAATAAAAGGAGAGGGTGGGGTGCTTGAGGAGGAGTGTCTAGGGTGTGTCTCGTTTTCTGTCCTATGTGGGTCTGTCCCTGACAATGTGGTCATCATATCAGATGGTCACAATAATAACTTGTGATACTTCAATATCTTACCTTTCCTTATTTAACTATGCTGGAGGATTAATACAATTATTCATTCATTTATTTTTATTATCTTAACTCACAAAACAAGGGGACGAGGGTGGGCAAGGAGAGGCTGGGGGGCAGAGCTGGGAGAGCCAGGAATTAGTTCGAGAAAAAGATGGGGGGATGGAACTGTGAAGGGGCAGGTTTTATGTGAGGGAAAGAACAGATAATGAAGCTGAGCTTATTTGGAAAACAAGCAGTCCAAGGTCAAAAGCTGTGTGTTTCCAGGGCTCCCTGAGCAGGACCTCACTGTTGGCTGTTTCCCCGACCCACTCGGATCGCTCCCCTTCTTTCGATTCCTGCCGCTTGCCCCCGCCTGGTCTATTGCAGGAGGCTGCAGGATCCTGCAGGGCGAGGAGGGTGACCCACTCATCTCCAGTTCCTCCTGCCCCAACCGGGGCCTGGTCAGAGCAGGCGGTTGGTCACTCAGTGACTCAGTGTTTAGAGGACGACATCCCTCTAAGCTGTGACCAGGCTTTTTGCTCACAAGCATTTAGGAGCCTACCAGGCCCTCACCCCTTTGTGTTTTCCGGTTGTTCCCAGAGAATCTCCCAAAGCAAGGTGCCTACCCAAAGTGTGGAGACCCAGTTTTTGTCCTGCCCTTCCTGGACTACTCCTGCCTTGAAAAATGGAACCCTATGGGGCTTGTCCTGCTGGGAAACAAGCCGCTGGTTTCCTGATGCCTCAGCTTCCCCACCTGTAAAATGGGCTTTATGAGACTTCCTACTTCATCGAGTTGTTTTAAGGCTTAAGTAATGGATACCTGAAAAGTGCTTAGAAGAGCACCTGGCACATAATTAGTTGCTATTGTTACTATTATTATTGTTATTGCTGATTTTAGTCTGTTTAAAATTATTGCTTTATGTTTTCATCATTATTATTTTATTTAATTCACGATAGTTTCTTATTTCATTTCTTATAGACGAATATAGTTTTGCTGCTGGTTTTGATTCTATGTATTATTTTTATTATTGATAATTAGCTGTTACCATGATGCTTCTCAATGATTTTGTTTAAGCAGCCTAGATTATTTTGTGTCCTGTCAGAGTCTGTTTCTGATAATGTGGTCATCATGTCAGATGGTCACAATAACAGCATACAATGCTTCCATAGATAAGCTTTCCCTATTCATCTCTGCTGGAGAAGTTATACAATTATTCATTCATTATTTTTATTTTTTCTTAAATCTCAAGGGGTATCAAAATATGACATGTCTCCTTTGGCTCGACTTGGACGCTACGAGAACACAGTCGCTAAGGCTAGGAGGGCAGGTTCAGAACCAAAGGAGGCTGGGGGAGCATCTGGACCCAGTAATACAGGCTCAGTGTGAGCCTCAGTGCCTGTGACTAGGGGATAACAAAGAGCACATGCCCAGCATGGAGGTGGCTATGAGCGGCTTCTGGTTCTGGCATCAGCCCTTTCATTTGTCAGTTGTGAGACTGTGGGGATATCACTTCACCTCTCTGAGCCTCAGCTTCTTCCTGTGTAAAATGTGCCTTGTCATGAGGAATAAATGGGACATTGCCAAGTCCTTAGTATAAAATGGTTCTCAAATGTTAGCCTCAGTTTCTTCGTCAGTAAAACGGATGTGGAGACCCTCCGTGCCTGGATTCCAGGAGGATTTCAGGGTATCTGGTGGGGGTAAAGTGGCCAGCATTTGGTAAGTGCTACATACCTGTTGATGCCTTCCCGTTCGTTCATTCTTGAATTCCAGAGAGCCCCTGTGAAAGGGGAAATAGAAAGCATGTCCTTGCCCATTTCAGGGACTTACCCCTCCAGGGAGCCCTGAAATATTAGCCTGGTCGAGGGAGCAATGAAGTGAGCTGACAAACGGGTGCCTATCCCTGCAGGAACGGAGATGACAGCATGATTCTTTTTTTAAGTTTTCCCTTGGGGACTGACATTTCATTAGCACAGAGATCAATAATGCCAGATAAGAGACCTCTGGTTTTACATCTGGGGCTCCTGGAACGTTGTCTGGGAGAGAAAACGTGACGTTTCTTGCAGAGGCGAATCCCCGCCCGGGAGGAGGGAGGCGCTGGGATGTGCCGCCGGCGGCTCTTCGGCTCGGTGGGAAGCAAGTTTTGACAACAGCAATGCTAATTGATTAAATGTTCTCATCAGAGATTACAGTGCAGAGACTGATCACATTTTTATTTCTTTCGGGAGGGGAGGGCATCCCTTCCTTTAATATCTCTATTTATCCCTGTATTTTCTATCCATAAGTACAAGAAGCCCCTATAAGTTACTCCTAGACCCTGAGGCTCAGTCTTTGTTCCTCTTAAATAACAGGTTTACTACAAATGATCTTGTGCAATTGCCCTTGGTTTTCTGGGACTGATTGGAAACGAAATTTGCAGTCGGACAGAGTGTTGGGCTTTGAAGTTGTAGAATTGAGTCCTGGCTCTGCTGTTTACTGGGTACACGGATTTGGGCAAGGCATTTGCCCTCTCTGGGCCTCACTTTTCTCATCTGTAAAATAGAAAGTTAAATATATCAATATTGTAAAAAATATACACATATATATTTTCACCTCGGCAGGGGCAGGTGGAAAAAAAAAAAAACCCATAAGCTTTTCTTAAAAAACAAAACAAAACCCAATAGAAACCTTTGTCAAAAGACCCTGTTAAGAAAATAAAAAAGCGGCTAGAGACTGAAAGAAAATATTTACAATGCATACATTTGACACAGGATTTGCAATCAGAATAAAACAAAAACAAAAACAAAAAACTCTTCAACTCAATAATAAGAAAGCAAACAACCCAGTTAAAAAATGAGCAGATTTGGTCACTTCACTAAAGAAGTTATGCAAATGTGCAAATGGCCAATAAGCACATGAAAAGATACCCAACCTGATTAGTCACTGTCATTTGCAAATTAAAACCACAATGAGATACCACTATACAGTAACAAGAATGGCTAAAATAAGAAACACTGCCAACATCTATGCTGGCCCAGACATGAAGCAATCAGAGCTCACACCTGCCAATACAAAATGTAAAATGTACAACCACTTAGAAAAACAGTTTGGTAGTTTTTAAAACTAAAATTAAATGTGTACTTATCAAATGACCTAGCAATCCTACTCTTAGGTATTGACTCAAGAAAAAGAAAAAGCAAAACTTCTACAAGAATATTGACAGCAGTTTTATTCATAATAGCCCCAAACTGGAAAGAATGCAAATGTCTAAATGGATAAATTATGGTATACTCACAGAACGGGATAGTACTTAGTAATAAAAAATAATAAAGTAGCCGGCGGGATGTGGTGACTCACACCTGTAATCCCAGAACTTTGGGAGGCCCAAGTGGGCAGATTACCTGAGGTCAGGAGTTCGAGACCAGCCTGGCCAACATGGTGAAACCCTGTTACTACTAAAAATACAAAAATTAGCCAGGAGCGGTGGCACATACCTGTAATCCCAGCTACTTGGGAGGCTGAGGTAGGAGAATTGCTTGAACCCAGAAGCCGGAGGTTGCAGTGAGCCGAGATTGCGCGACTGCACTCCAGCCTGGGCAACAGAGAGAGACTCCATCTCAAAAAAAACTAACTAAATAAAATAATAATAAAGTAGCAGTAATAAGAAAGAATAAGGTAGAGGAGAAATGAATCTCAAAAACATGATGATAAGCAAATAAATGCCACACACACAAAGACATGCTGTATGATTTTATTTATGTGAAGTTCTGGTATAGGCAAAATGAACATATGGTGAAAAAATGAGAACGGTGGTTATCTCTGGGGGAGTGGTTTGAAAAGGACCTAAGGGAACTTTCTACAGTGTTGATTACTATGTCTCTCTGGGTCATGGCCTCATTATTTTTTTTGTGTACAAATTCAATGAAAAATTCACTGAGCTATACACTTAAGATTTGTACATTTTGTGTGCATGAATTCTACCTCAATATAACGATGTTAAAAACATAATCAGGCACATTATCCTCACGACTGAAAAAAGGGGAGCAGGACAATTATTTTCCAACTGAAGCTGCCTGCCCAGGAACTCATCTTTCTTATACTGACTACAAGAAAAGCCAGTTCCATCTTATTCAAAAACATGCATTTCTTTTTTTTTCTTGAGATGGAGTCTCGCTCTGTCACCCAGGCTGGAGTGTAGCGGCGTGATCTCGGCTCACTGCAACCTCCGCCTCCCTGGTTCAAGCGATTCTCCTGCCTCAGCCACCCGAGCAGCTGGTATTACAGGCATCTGTCACCGCGCCTGGCTAATTTTTGTGTTTTTAGTACAGACGGGGTTTCACCATATTGGCCAGGCTGGTCTCCAGCTCCTGACCTCAGGTGATACTCCTGCATCAGCCTCCCAAAGTGCTGATATTACAGGCGTGAGCCACCGTGCCCGGCCAAAACATGCATGTTTTCAACCAGAATGGCTACAATGAAAAAGACAGATGAGAATGGGGAAGGACTAGAACTCTCTCGCATCCCTGGGGGACCGTGAATTGGTGAAACTGCCCTGGATCTGGAAAACTGTATCTACTAACACTAAACACTCGAATAGCTTATGACATACAATCCCATTTCTGGATATATATCCAGGAAAGCTGAGTCCATACAACCACCAAAGACATAGACTACAATTTTGTTTTTTGTATTTTAAAAGCAGCTTTATTGAGATTTAATTCACACTCAATACAGTTCACCCATTTAAAGTACACCATTAGGCTTTTAATATATTTACAGAGCTGTGAAACTATCACCATAATCAATTCTAGAACTTTTTTTTTTTTTTTTTTGAGATGGAGTCTCACTCTGTCACCCAGGCAGTGGTGCAATCTCGGCTCACTGCAACCTCCGCCTCCTGGGTTCACGCTGTTCTCCTGCCTCAGCCTCCCAAATAACTGGGACTATAGGCGCCCGCCACCACGCCTGACTAATTTTTTTGTATTTTTAGTAGAGACAGGGTTTCATCGTGTTAGCCAGGATGGTCTTGATCTCCTGACCTTGTGATCCACCCATCTCAGCCTCCCAAAGTGCTGGGATTACAGGTGTGAGCCACCGCGCCCGGCTTAGAACATTTTTATAACTCCCAAAAGAAATCCTTTACCCATAAGCCGTCATTCTCCATTCCCTCATACCCAACCCTGCCTCAGCCCTAAGCAATCACTAATGGACTTTCTGTCTCCTCAGCTTTGCCCAATCTGGACTTTCCATATATATACATATATACGGAACCGGACAGTAGATAGTCTTTTAAAGGGACTGGCTTCTTTCACCTTGCACAATGTTTTCAAGGTTTATCCATATTTCAGTGTGTTTGACTCCTACCTTCCTTCCTGTTGCTGAATAATATGTCATTTGCATGTATATACCACGTTTAATTTATTCCTTCATCAGTAGATGGCCATCTGGTTTGTTTCTACTTTAAAAAAAAAAAAAACAAACTGTTTTTATTTTATTGTTAAATATAGACGCAGTGTTGTATAACAGATCTCTAGAACCTATCCATCTTTCATAACTGAAACTTTATACTCATTGAACAGCAGCCTCCCTCCAGCTTCTGGCAACCCCCATTCTACTCTGTTTCCCTGAGTCTATTTTAGATACCTCATGTAAGTGGAATCTGCTGTATTTGTCCTTCTATTACGACTGGCTTACCTCACTGAATGTTCTCCAGGTTCGTCTGCGTTGTTGCAGAAGGCAGGATTTCCTTCCTTTTTTAAGGCTGAGTAATATTCCACTGAATAACGGAGAATATTGAAATCAGCACCTCTGTAATAGTTCTGAACTTGAAATGAGCCCCATGAAAGTTGCAGTAGAATGCCTAAATAAATTGCTGTATAATTCATATGTTGAAATACTATACAGTAATGGGAGCAAACAAAATCCAACATGTAACAACATAATATTGAGAAAAATAAAAAAAAGACTCAGAAGAGTACACAGTGCACGATCCTATTTATTAAAGTTAAAAAACAGGCAAAACTAACCTACGGTAAAATAAATCAGCACATGATTGCTTTTTGTGTGGGAGGGACAGGAATTGACTGGGAAGGGGCACAAAGGATCATTCTGGGGTCATGGAAATGTGGAAATATTCTATACCTTGATGGTATTGCTGCTTCCACTGCTGTACGTGTTTATCAAAAGTCATCAAACTTTACGCTTAAAATGAGTTTATTTTATTATATATAATGTGTACCAGTATAAAATTTATTTTTAAAATATCAATCTTGGAGGTCAATTGGAAGCTAACTGGAACATAATAGCCTATTTTCTTTTTTTTCTTTTTTCTTTTTTTTTTGAGATGGAGTATTGCTCTGTCACCCAGGCTGGAGTGCAGTGGCACGATCTCAGCTCACTGCAACCTCTGCCTCCTGAGTTCAAGTGATTCTCCTGCCTTAGCCTCCTGAGTAGCTGGCACTCAGGTGCACACCACCACGCCCTTCTAATTTTTTTTGTATTTTTAGTAGAGATGGGGTTTCATGGTGTTAGCCAGGATGGTCTCAATCTCCTGATCTCATGATGTGCCTGCCTCAGCCTCCCAAAGTGTTGGGATTACAGGTGTGAGCCACTGCACCCGGCCGTTATAATAGCTTTTTTTTTTTTTTTTTTTTTTTGAGACCGAGTCTCACTCTGTCACCTAAGCTGGAGTGCAATGGTGTGACCGTGGCTCACTGCAACCTCCGCCCCCCGGGTTTAAGCCATTCTCTTGCTTCAGCTTCCTGAGTAGCTGGGATTACAGGCGTGCACCACCATGCCCAGCTAATTTTGTATACTTAGTAGAGACGGCGTTTCACGCTGTTAGGCAGGCTGATCTCCACTCCCGACCTCTAGTGATCCACCTGCCTCAGTCTCCCAAAGTGCTGGGATTGCAGGCATGAGCCACTGCACTCGGCCGTTATAATAGCCTTTTAGTAAATATTACTTCTATCATCGGAGAGAAACATGTAGAAGGGAACTGAAAGGGTGTTAGTTGACGAAGTGATAAATATCCCTCTCCCCCAACTTTGTTAACATAGAGATGAATTTGTTGCTGGTTCTGATAACTTGGTGGAATTGCTGTGAGCAGGATAGGCCTTGGATAGACAATACAGAGAGGGACTGAGTCACCCGAGCGTCCCATAGCAAGCTCATCTTTTCTCTGGGGAGCCAGCAGCACTGCATTTTGAAGCTAGACTTCAACTAACTATCACTGTGGCCAAGTCTGATGTTGCTTTCCATTCTTTAATAAACATACTTGCTTGCATGTTTTTATTTGTTTGCTAGTTTTTAAAAAAATTATTAAAAGCTGGGTGCAGTGGCTCACACCTGTAATCCCGGCACTTTGGGAGGCTGAGGTGGGTAGATCACAAGGTCAGGAGTTTGAGACCAGCCTGGCCAACGTGGTGAAACCCTGTCTCTACTAAAAATACAAAAATTAGCCGGGCATGGTGGTGGGTGCCCGTAATCCCAGCTACTCGGGAGACTGAGCCAGGAGAATCGCTTGAATCCAGGCAGCAGAGGTTGCAGTGAGTCGAAATTGGGCCACTGCACTCCAGCCTGGGCGACAGAGCGAAACAACATCTCAAAAAAAGATGATTAAAAAATAGTATATGCTCTTTAACAAGCAGAAAAGTAGAAAGAAAGAATCACTTCAATCACTTCTCTCCAAAAACAACTGCAGCTCAAGTTTCATAGATTTCCTTCTAATCTTACATGAGTGTGTTCTTTCTTGCTATGGGATCATACCATAACATAAGCAATTTCCACACCTTTATAAGCTACCTGCCAATGTTATTCTAAGGTACTATACTGAGCAAGCCCCATGGATTTCTTTATCTATTTAGATTTAGATTTTTGAGACAGAGTACAGTGGTGCCATCAGAGCTCACTACAGCTTGGAACTTTTGGGCTCCAGCAATCCTCCCGCTTTAGCCTCTGGAGTAGCTGTGACTACAGGAGTGTGCTATCATGCCTGGCTCATTTTTATTTTTAAATTTTTAAAATTTAAAATTTTAAAAATTTTAAATAAAATGTCTTGGTAGAGACAGGGATCTCACTATGTTGTCCAGGCTGATCTCCAATTCCTAACCTCAAGCAATCCTCCCACGTCGGCCTCCCAAAGCACTGAGATTACAAGTGTGAGCCACCATGCCTCAGTTCCCCATGGACTTATTAACTGTTCTATTTTCCTGTTGTCTATTTTTCATCGTTACAAATAACTTTGTAGCATACAAGTACCAACTTGTACTCCAAAACATTTGCATCACTGGAGGCCACCAGCAACAGCACACAAGTTCAGTTTTATCACACGGCCGGTGCCAGGTTTTATTTTTTAAAAAACTTGGTATTTGGGTAGGCAGAAATGATCTTTTCTTTCCAGGTATATTCTTTGGTGTCTAAGACATTGATAATTTTCTAGTATGCTAGTTGGTCACTTGTGCTTCCTCTTTTGGTGATTATCAGTCACTGACCTTCCCCACTGGTCAGTTGAGATCTCAGACTCCCTTTCTTCAGGAGGATCACTGAGCCCAAAGATGAGTGAATGACTGTATTAAATCCCTGACCTCTCTGCACTTAGTACAGTGACTCACAGGATATGCCCCAGACCCCAAAGCACTGATTCTCAGGCTTTATTGTGCATAAGATTTACCTAGGGAGCTTGTTTAATTGTGAGATGCCTGGGCTCATCCCCATGAGATTCTGAGTTAGCGGAACTGCAGTGGGCTTTAAACATCTGTGCTTTTAACAAATATCCCAGGTGATTCTGATGCTGATGGCCCACTAAACCAGCTCCAAAGTGACAAACTGCCTCAAAGTGAGGACTGGTTATCATTATCATCATTTTCACATCAGTGTGGTCAGTTTGGGCGGTGTGGAATGAGAGGACTCAGTTTCATCAGCAATTGCCTGGTGAATAGTAAGCACTTGATATAGACTTCTTTCATCAGTTGACGTATCCTAATTCTAGGCATTCAGTAGGTGACCATTAACTAGTATTTCTGCTGGCTATTAGAGGCTAGGAATGCAGTAGACAGTCAATAAAGACTTACTGCACCGAGTAAATGCAAGTACTGGGCATACAATAGGTGTTCAGTAAATGTGACAAGCAGCCAGGGGGCCAGTAGTAGCAGGGGGCCAATGATGAGTGAATGACTGTATCAAATTCCTGAGCTCTCTGGATTTATAACAATGAATCAGGATATATGCCTCGACCCCAAAGCATTGATTCTATGTGTGTTCGGGCACAGGTTTCAGTGTAACCCTAACATCTGCTAAAGGAGAATGGGTTGCTGGAAGGTTTCTTGGATGCCTGGTTTGGGAGGCTAAGGGACGAGGGTATGGGATCAACGTACTTACATTCCAGACTCAACCAGAAGAACTTGCAGATCCTGTGAGAAGGGCCTGCTCCCCAGACCCTCAGGCCTGTGTCTTTCATCATGTGACTCGCTATTTGTATGGAGCATGTGACTTGCTGTTTGCTGTGGGTTTGCCCCATTAAGACGTGAACCCTTTTATTAGCTCATTCACCCCGAGCAACAGGCTTGGAAAGGGCTGTCACCCAGGTGATCTCTCCCATCTCATTTTTCTTTCTTCTGACCCCTCCTCCCATAATTTCTGAAGCTAAGGTCTTCCATAGACCTGCAGAGAGAAATGCCAACCCAAAGGCATTCAGAAGAACGCCAAAGAAGACCTGCAAAGGTATTCAGAAGGCTGCTGAGGTGAAGGTCTCCCTTTGAAAGACAAGGCCCCCTCTTCAGGGCCACTGGGTTTCAGACAGCAGTGCAGGAGGGACCCTCTGTGTTTCTGTGGACTGAATGTCTCACTTTTTAGGATTCCCCTAGGTTTTGTTTGTTTGTTTGTTTGTTTGACTTTTGGTGAACGTTGTCCATAAGTCCCGTGGCCCATCCAGTCTGCAAAATTCCCTCAGCTCTTTGAGATTTCTGAAATATAATATTTCATAAGCATCCGCTGCTTAGGAGCATGGTCCTTGGGAAACAGGGAGGATGTGTGCTGAGCCTTCTGTTCACGGAGGAGTCTGGGAGCATGTGTTCATGTGTGTGTGAACATGTCAGGCACACACTTCCGATTAGAATCAGCATCCTTGTGTTTCAGCCAGCTGTACCTTCCACAGCTAAACTCAGAGACTATCACAGATACTGGAAGGAATAAAGACCAGAAGTGTGGTCAGGAGGAAGGGAGTAAAACAACTATGAATCCTTAGCAGCTGACAAAAATGATGCTTGGAAGAATACATCGTGACAGAGGAAGATGTCCTAGAGCTTGGAAAACACAAGTTACAAAGACCAAGCTCACTATTTCAGTTAAATAAGTAAACCAGAAAAAGAGCCTGCAAAGACATTTATTAAAATATTAACAGTGGCAGGCTGGGCGCGGTGGCTCACACCTGTAATCCCAGCACTTTGGGAGGCCGAGGTGGTCAGGAGTTTGTGACCAGCCTGGCCAACAAACTGAAACCCTGTCTCAACTAAAAATACAAAAAATTAGCTGAGCGTGGTGGCGGGCACCTGTAATCCCAGCTATTCGGGAGGCTGAGGCAGGAGAATAGCTTGAACCCGGGAGGCGGAGGTTGCAGTGAGCTGAGATTGCACCATTGCACTCCAGCCTGGGTGACAGAGCAAGACTCTGTCTCAAAAAAAAA
>NW_012103943.1:1624550-1629896 GCF_000951045.1 Mandrillus leucophaeus
AAAAAAAAAAAAAAAAAAAAAAAAAATTTTACAGTGGCAATCAGCGGTGAGATTGCAAGAGATTTTTTATCATCTTTTTACTTTTCGTGTTGTCAGAAGTTTATACAGTTAATATATCGTGTTTTTACTCTGTATTCAAAATATATACCCAAAGAGCATAAATGAAAAATGGTATTTTTTAATCTTTCCAATCACTATCCCTATTCTTCAGGCCACATATACTTAATAGTTTGTAGGTGATCTTCAAAAAATTCAGAGCATAATAAAAATGTATATATTATATATGTGTACATCTTTTTAAAGACAACAGTCATACATAAGTGTAATCATACTGTATGCACTTGTGTGTGATGTCATGTGGCCTTATTCTTTTTAATGGCTATATTGTATTCCATTGCGTGGATATGTCATAATTTTTTTTGGTCTCCTCTCAGTGGTCATTGGTAGCATATTTTTTTCTATTAACAAATATTATATTGTATTTTTTAAAATAAGGAAAAAGACCAAGCATGGTGGCTCATGCTTGTAATCCCAGCACTTTGGGAGGCTGAGGCAGGTGGCTCACCTGAGGTCAGGAGTTCGAGACCAACCTGATCAATATGGTGAAACCCTGTCTCTACTAAAAGTAAAAAATCAGCTGGGCATGGTGGCATGTACCTATAATCCCAGCTACTTGGGAGGCCAAGGCAGGAGAACTGCTTGAACCAGGGAGGTGGAGGTTGCAGTGAGCCAAGATTGTGCCACTGCACTGCAGGCTGGATGACACAGCGAGACTCCATCTCGAAAAAAAATTTTAAAAAAAGAGCCGGGCACAGTGGCTCATGCCTCTAATCCTAGCACTTCGGGAGGCCGAGGCGGGTGGATCATGAGGTCAGGAGATCGAGACCATCCTGGCTAACACAGTGAAACTCCGTCTCTACTAAAAATACAAAAAGGAAATTAGCCGGGCATTGTGGCAGGCGCCTGTAGTCCCAGCTACTCAGGAGGCTGAGGCAGGAGAATCGCTTGAACCCGGGAGGCGGAACTGGCCGTGAGCCAAGGATCGTGCCACCGCACTCCAGCCTGGGCGACAGAGCAAGACTCCGTCTCAAAAAAAAAATAAAAATAAATAAATAAATAAATAAAAAATAAATAAATAATAAAGAAAAGGGAAAAAAGTAGAAAGGCAGGAGGGCAAGTAGTTAGCCATTTGATGACCAGAGAGAGATAGACGGCAGAGAATTACAAAGAGCACAAAAAGCCAACTGAGTTAGTAAAACAAAACTCAGCAAATCCCAGACTCCAAAAACTTACTGGTGAGCTCCTTCCTAGCCCTGTTTGGTACCCCTCCGATGGGTGAAATATTGAGATGCACACAGCATAGGAGCTCATCCTCAGAGAATGAGGATCTTTTTAATAACCCAGTGACTTTCAGGGGTGTCCAAGGTAGAGAATACAGTTGTGGGTTCTTAGTTTCTATTTCTGCCTGAGCCAGTAAAGCCCCTTCCTCATCCGTCTTTTTGGCTTATCACTAGAGACAAAAACTAAAAACCATGGCTTCAGGCTGCTAAAACCTAGAGCAAAACAAAACAGAACAACAAAATAAGGCGGGTTAGACGAGCTTGCACGAAAAGCAGCAGTTCAACGACATTTCAACCATTTTCTCTTTAAATCCAAGCCACAAAATTCTTTATCTATTGACATGCAGATACCTATCACATATCTAGTAAAATTTTTGAGTGTATGGGTGTGCTGTTCAGGAGAGAGATCAAGAGGGGATATCACAGACATACAAACTTAAAACCTAATGCAGAATCATCTCTTGAACAGAGGAGAGCATTCCTGACTCTACCTGGAAGGTTCTGAAAGGTTTCATAGATGAGGGCACAGTGGAATTGGGTCTTGAAGGATGAATAGGAGTTCTCCAGCCAGAGAATAAGGGTGCAGCCTGGGCAAAGGCACAACAATTTTAAAGTAGGATTTGTTTATTTGGATAATGGTGAGTCAGTTGGTATGGCTGAAGTATAGGGAAGTGGCAGGGTTAGGATAGAAAAACAGGTTGGATGAGGTTGTAAATGTCTTTGAATGCCAGGTTAAGATTAAATTTTTATTCTAAGGACAATGGGGAGTCTTAGAAGGCTTCAAGCAGGAAAACGACACAATCAGATGGACATTGTGGAAATGATCACATCAGCAGACAGATCGGGTATACACGGAGAGTGTTTGGAAGCAGAAAGATAGATTAGTTCAATGCCAAAAGCCCTGAGAGTTTTGTTTTGTTTTGTTCCTTGGTGATCCAAGTCCTTAGCAGGAAAGCTAGTATCTTGCTAAAGATATGCCACTTCTAGCCATTTCTCTTATAACCCAACTCTCATGGGATATGTACATGGGTACTCACTGCAACATTGCCTGTATTAGATGGAACCATATCAAATTGATATTGATTTTTTTTTTTTTTTTTGAGATAGTGTCTTGCTCTTTCACTCAGGCTGGAATGAAGTGGCACTATCTTGGCTCACTGCAACCCCTTCCCCACAGGTTCAAGCGATTTCCCCTGCCTCAGCCTCCCGAGTAGCTGGGAATACAGGCACCCACCACCACATCCACTAATTTTTGTATTTTTAGTAGAGATGGGGTTTCGCCATGTTGGCCAGGCCGCTCTCAAACTCCTGACCTCAGGTAATCTACCTACCTCGGCCCCCCAAAGTGCTAGGATTACAGGCGTGAACCACCATGCCCCGCCAATATCATATGGCTCAACAGTGGCAAAAGACTGGCCCCAATCTGAATGCTGATTGACAGGGAGCTGGCCAGGTGTGGCATTCATGTGAACGAGGTAGCTTTATGTGGGCACGTGAGCTCCATCCTTGTCTCCAAGACATATTAAGGAGGTTCTGCTTTTTTAAAGGTATGATAATAGTATTGTGTGTATACTCTAAATGGGATCTTTATCTTTCAGAGATATAACCTGATCTATTTACAGTTAAAATAATATGATATCTGATACTTGCTTCAAAAAAAGTCCAGAGCAGGGTGGGGTGGGTGGAAAGTAAGGTGGAGGCAAGAGTAAACAAGAGAATAAATGTTTGTCAAAGCTGAGTGATGGATAGATGGGAATTTATTTTACTATTTCATCTGTTTTTGTATATGTTTAGCATGCTTCCATAATAACACATTTCTGAAAATATCAGAAGTGGATCAGTTTTTAAAGGATGCTGCCATTGGTCGAGTGTGGTGGCTCATGCCTGTAATTCCAGCATTTTGGGAGGCTGAGGTGAGCGGATCACCTGAGGTCAGGAGTTCCAGACCAGCCTGGCCAACATGGTGAAACCCCGTCTCTACTAAAAAACAAAAATTTAACTGGGCGTGGTGGCACACGCCTGTAATCCCAGCTACTCAGGAGGCTGAGGCAGGAGAATCGCTTGAACCCGGGAGGCAGAGGTTGCAGTGAGCTGAGATGGCGCCACTGCACTCCAGCCTGGGCAACAAGAGTCAAACTCTGTCTCAGAAAAAAAAAAAAAAAAAGAATGCTGCCATTGTATATAAAAAAAAATATATGATGCATACATGCACAGATACGATGTGCTGGTATAGACATAGAACATTTTTGGAAGGAAGGTTAGGAGTGAGAGGGAGATGTACTCTTGTACTTCAAAAATTATGCACGTATTATCTTTAAAAAGTAAAACGTGATGTAAAAATTTTTAAAAAGTAGACCTGTGTTTTATTCCTGGCTCTACACTAACTCAGAATTTGTGTGGGCCTCAGTTTCCTCATCAGAGACCGCAGAAAACAGTCCCTCCCTGCCCAATGAGCTTGGAAGACATTTTGAAATGATGTGTGCAAATTGCCCAGTCCAGGACTGGGGACATGGACGTTTCTCAGTCATAATGATAAGAATGGTGACGCCACTGTGTGTACGCCATAAAATTGTAGAAGGGAAAAGAACCTTTCTGAGTCCTTTGGAAGAAACACGCTATAAGGTATCCAGGTGTGACATCCATTTCACACTGACTGTGTCCTCGCTACTCAATAGGCAAAGAGGCCAAGTTTCTACCCCCAGCTGTCGACATTAATCACATTCACCAGATAATTGCTCCACTCCCTCCTCTCCTGCCCTCCACCACTTCCTATTGTGGACTACCCTCCAACTCCAGGCTCGCTTCTCCAGGGATGAACCTAAAAGCTGACTCAGTCATTTCTGTGTGAGTTAATTTCTAAGGGTGAGCCAGAGGCAGACCTTCGCAAGAGCAATGTATGACTGTGTCGGCTCACATTTCATCAAATTCTTCCACAGTGACATTGGGGACCAGCAGAAATGGTCAACCTATGCATGAATTCCAGTCCAAGAGAGGTTAGATTACCACCTGGGCTGGTTGCTTAGAATGACTTGGAGGTGTTGGGGGCAGTTTGTCCAGTGCCTTGATGTATACAAAGGCTGAACTTTGGCCCTCTTTTTCACTAACAGTCTCCATCCCTATTAGAATGTCTGTCTTCTCCTACTTGCACCACGAGGTCTCTCCAGCGTCCAGAAGGTTAAGGTGATCAAGCTAGGAATGTGGTCCTGAATCCAACATTCAAAGTTGATGTCTCTGGAAGCTGACAGTGAGGATTAGATGCCTTAAGACAGCCGCTCAGAGAGGTTATTTCTTCTATTTATTTTATTTTATTTTATTCTTTTTAATTTTATTAATTTTTCATTAGAAAGGGATTATAAAATATACCTCTCTTCTTCAATAACTCACCAAATGGATTTTAAATGTACCCTTTGTTGAAAAAGAGAATGTGAAATGCATGTCTCAGAGAAGTAACATTTGCAAAATGAAAGTGATCTTAGGGGATTGGGATCTCTAGAGCAAGACTTCCAAAGGCAACAAAAAGTAACAGATACTTTCCTCACTCACCAGGTGAATGTCATGATTGTCAGTGGAAGGAATGTCTGTTGAACACTCAGGAACAGAGTGAATGGAGGTGGGTTCACTCCACCTGGGTTGGTCCAACTGAGACATTGTGACATCGTAGTTTTCAGGAGAAAAGCTTGACTTCTTACCTCCAGTGATTATGAGTGCCAATATATATTGAAATATTTACCCTGTGTAATAAATTGTTATAAGTGTATTTTAAGTGTGTTTGTGCATTTCACAACAACCTTTGAAAGAGATATATCTATCTGTCTATCTATCTATATCTATATCTATATATCTATATCTATATCTATATCTATATCTATATCTATATATATATATTTTGAGACGGAGTCTCACTCTGTTGCCAGGCTGGAGTGCAGTGGCGCGATCTCAGCTCACTGCAAACTCCGCCTCCCGGGTTCACACCATTCTCCTGCCTCAGCCTCCCGAGTAGCTGGGA
>NW_012103943.1:1629946-1651572 GCF_000951045.1 Mandrillus leucophaeus
CCTCGTGACCCACCCGCCTTGGCCTCCCAAAGTGCTGGGATTACAGGCGTGAGCCACCGCGCCTGGCAAAAGATTTTTTTTATTCACATTTTACTGATGAAGCAGTAAAGGTACCAAAAGATTAAGTAACTCACCCACAATTACACTGCTAATAAACAGAAGATTTGAAGAGTTGAGGCCTGACTCACAAACGTGTGCTTAATCTTCCAAAAGTACAGAAAGGAAATAAACACTTTCAAGGTAACTCTCCGGGCTCTCTCTTGCTGTCTCACCTTGCTTGACAGCCTCACCGATACCTGCGAGGTTGGCATACTTACTCTAAGCTCTCATTTGTTGCAACCACAGAAACCCAATTCAGACTGACTTAGGAAAAAAGAGAGAATATATCAGGGACCATAATTAAAAACTACAGGCAAAGATCTGGTTACAGGCGAAGGTCTGGCTTCAGGCACAACCATCTGCAGGGCTTGGCTCCCCCCTTGACTGCCTCAGACCTTCTGTATCCGTTGCTGAGCCAATCTCCATGGCCAAGGGAAAAAGACGCTCTAATTGGATGGGCCAGATTCACAGGAACCTGGATGGGGTTGGAGAGGGTTATTCTTTTGTTTTGTTTTGTTTGAGACGGAGTCTTGCTCTGTTGCCCAGGCTGGAGTGCAATGGTGCGATCGTGGCTCACTGCAACCTCCACCTCCCGGATTCAAGCAATTCTCCTGCTTCAGCCTCCCGAGTAGCTGGGATTACAGGCGACTGCCACCACGTCAGGCTAATTTTTGTATTTTTAGTAGAGACAGGGTTTCACCATATAGGCCAGGCTGGTCTCGAACCCCTGACCTTGTGATCTACCCACCTCGGCCTTCCAAGGTGCTGGGATTACAGGTGCGAGCCACCATGCCTGGCCTGGAGAGTATTATTCTAAGTAAAGTAACTTAGGAATGGAAAACCAAACATCGTATGTTCTCACTCAGAAGTGGGAGCTAAGCTATGAGGATGCAAAGGCATAAGAATGATAAAATGGACTTTGGGGTCTGGCAGCGGGGCAGGGGCCAGAGGGGGAAGGGTGGGAAGGGGGTGAGGGTTAAAAGTACAAATTGGGTTCAATGAACACTGCTCAGTGCACCAAAATCTCACAGATCACCACTAAAGAACTTACTAATATAACCAAATACCACATGTTCTACAAAAACCTATGGAAATAAAAAATAAAATAATTGGATGGGCCAGGGCATCCTTGAAACCCAAACCACATAACTACGGATGGGCAAGAGAGTGTGCAAAAGGAAACGTTAAGGAGCCATTACCAGTAGGGAGAACAAGGCTGGGCTGGACCAGTTAAGTGATGCCCTTGACTATCCCTGGGTAAGGAAGTGAACAGATAAGTGATTGGTCTAGACTCCATTGACTATAACAGTTGGTTTCTAGCAATAGTAATAATTAGGGGGACTAGATGAAAAAAATCTGTTGCAGAGTCTGCCACATAGTAAATGCTCATGAAAAGTTCGCTGCACCGAATTGAGTAACAGTTTTCATTAACAGAGGAATAACTTGACAATACTAAACAATTATGCTCTAGAAAATCTAATATAATAGCATTTTCTTTTCTCTTTGGGAGCTAAAGTAGAAAGTCAATCTTTTTCTTTCTCTTTCTCTCAAGATTCAGAGCAACTTAGGAGGCCGCGATCAGGGGTGGGGGTCTACCCTCACAAGGTACTTTCACACCAGAAGTCCTGCCTCCAGCAAAGACTTCCACACACTCCCTACAGAAATCTGCCTGTTTGTTCCTGAGTGGCAGTGGCAGTGGTCACACAAACAAATTTCTCAAAAATGATTTCTTTACTTTCTCTAAGGTGAGCTCAAAAACTTTGCCTGGATTAAACTCATCTTTGTTCTAGATTTAATAAAGGTGCAAATACAGACATACGCCGTTTGGGTTTGAGACATACTCTGGGAACATGTCAGCAAAGCAATTTGCTAAGACTAATGAAAGGCTTTTGGCAAAGGAGTTTCAAAGCCAGTGTCAGAAGCAACCGTTCGAGGCATGGGAGGGCCCAGAAGGTGCTGCAGGCCGGCTGGGAAAAGGTTGCGCTTTCTAGACTGCATTCAGGTATCAGCACCTCTTCCAGCCAGGCCAGGGGAGGGCTGAGTCAGCATGATAGGAGCTGGAGGGAAACATGTGCAGGGCACAGGGCACAGGGCACAGGGCAGACACACAGGAGGGTCTGGGGGACTCAGCTGAGGATGGAGGAAATTTACAGGGGGCAGGACAAACCGGGCAGTTAGTTCTAAGGAGGCTTAGGAATCCAGGCAAATACAAGTGCCAGACCGATAGATGGTCTTGGAACAGTGGCTGTCCCTGGAAAGGCTAACTGGGACCCTAGATGTGGTGGTGGGAGGAAAATGTCCTCACCTCTCTGTCTACCCTTTTGCATCTTACATTTCAGATGATAGGCATGCATATGGCTTCATTATTGCACATTACAAAAATGCTATTTGCATAGACAAGTGGCCAGTAATGGATTTTAATTATACACATGTATGTAAAAGTTTAAGAAAATGAATTGGAAGAATGTTTTTTGTTTCTTGGAAGGAAGCAATTGAAATGCGTGGTAGATGGTTAGGGGGAATTTAGTTTTTTCTCTAATTTTATTTCTTTTAAGAAAATGAGTGGAAGTAAACACAAAATGTTATGTGATATGGGAAGTTTTAATGTTATTCCTAATGACTTTACTGTATTTTGTTATTTTATTTTATTTTATTTTATTTTATTTTATTTTATTTTATTTTATTTTATTTTATTTGACAGAGTCCCACTCTGTCCCCCAGGCTGGAGAGCAGTAATCATAGCTCACCGCAGCCTCAAACTTCTGGGCTCAAGTGATCTTCCTGCCTCAGGCTCCCATAGCTAGGACTATAGCCATGCACCACAAAGCCTGGCTAATTTTTGTATTTGTTTTTGTAGAGACAGGGTCTCACTGTGTTGCCCAGGCTGGTCTTGAACCCCTAGCCTCAAGCAATCCTCCCACCTCAGCCTCTCAAAGTGTTGGGATTATAGGCATGTACCACCGTGGCATCCCCACTGTATTTTAAAACACTTGCCAAAACAAAAGAGGAATTGCCTGAGCAAAGGCATGGCACATTTGGGAAACTATAAGAAAGTCGTTAAGCGCCAAGTTCAGGTTCTAGTGCAGGGCGACAGGGACTGGAGAACGACAGAACCCAGGCCTGATATGGGGGAAGGGGGTCTCCATGTGGTTTCAATGGCCAAGAACTTCCAACCCCAGAGTGTACCCTTCTCCTGGACTGAGTAGACAGAGTCACTGGTGAAAGTGCTTGGCCTTCAGCTGGCCGGGGGAAGGTGGGTCCCTTGGGGAGGTATGGATTGAAAGGAAGAAAAACCGAAGGCAGAGATGAGAACATCATGGCAGTCTCTGGACCCCAAACACGGGGCTGAGACCTGTGGCTGCCGCAGGGGAACTGAAAAAGAGGGATCCCTTCTGAACCTTTCCAAGGTTCCCAGGCACCCAGTGACTCCGCGGGGAGAGAAGGGAAGAGGGAGGTTAGCAGCAATCTCAGTGGTCAGCAGGGATGCAATCACTGAGAGCAGAAGAACAGGAAAATACCTGCCAAGTGGTGAGGATACCTGTTAAAGAGACTTAAGAGGCAGCTCCACCAGATTCCAGGCCTCTGTGCCCAAATCAGATCCAAAGCAGGTCAGAGGCGACCTGGGGAGTGATGCGGGCTTTCATTCCTGCACACTCAGGATTTTCCTGCAGTTCCTTTTCAGCAAGGAGTCTTCATCCCTGGCCCTGGGTTGGCATTCCAGGCCTGAGTAAATGAAACACTTCATACCCACTCAGCCAAGTCCATTTATTTTGATTCCTCTCATACCCTTGTCAAAAATGGTACCAAGGTGTATAAAGAGACCAATTTCTGGGATTGTTTCAATCTAATCATATTAAATTATTTGCTCTCTTTGCTATTTTCAATTTAATCATATTAAATTATTTGCTCTCTTGGCCTTGAGGGGGTTCCAAGGGAAAGCGATTGAAGTTGGATCCAAAAATAGCTACCTTTCATTTCCAATCCTGGTGCTAATGTGGGTGAACTTCTCGGAGCTTCTGGTGTTGACGTCAGTGAGCTGGGATCATGTGAATTAGGGACTGGGAAGGGGGTGTTTATTTTTCTCCCAAAGCCTGGTGACAAGAGGAGACATTTTAAGGAAGGCTCTCAGCAGAGACAGCTTCGAATGCCAGCTGCCCCCACTAAAGGAGCATAAATTCAATATCTCGGTCATGTGTTGGT
This sequence comes from Mandrillus leucophaeus, assembly GCF_000951045.1. NCBI lineage: Eukaryota > Metazoa > Chordata > Mammalia > Primates > Cercopithecidae > Mandrillus > Mandrillus leucophaeus. Next base: position 1,634,246 of record NW_012103943.1, read on the forward strand.
TGGGAAGAAAGAGATTGTGGCCAACTCTAAAAGGGCAGAAGGAGGCCAGAGAGGAGAAATAATGTCTGAAAACTGGCATGCTTTGACCACAGACACTAAAGCCAAGTCAACCAGGCCCGATGGGAAGAAGCGCAGTGTCACGAAATGCAGAGGCTTTGGAATAAGGCAGATATAGGTTCATTTCCTATGTGACCTTTGGTAAGTTCCTGAATTTCCCTAAAGTTCAGTTCTCTTCACTGGAAAACACGAACCATAAGGATCATGCCAGGTTGTTGTCCTTTTAAGAATGTCTGTTGAGTGCCAAACTCTGGGCACAGTTTGCGGAGAGAAAGCACTTTTCATGAATGTGTTCCCTTTTCCAGCTACTGCAACAGCTGCCATGCACCAGTCCTGGGGCCCTTCAGTGTTTTACACATTGTAGGTGTTTGTTAAATGTTTGCAGATTGAATAGAGGGCTATTCTCAATTCATCCTACAATTATCCAGTCTTTAAGGAGTATCAGTCAGGGTAAGACATAGTCCCTCCAAAATTGGTTCTGAGTAGGAGTTGTGAGAACTGCACTGAGTCAAGTGCATTGGAGTAGAGAATATTAGCCAGTGGGGTCTGATGGAGATGTAACTGCGCAGGTGCCCTCAGCCTGGGAGCTCCCCCTTGATGCCATCGACAGCGCCAGGCCCATCATTATGTCTCCACCAACTCTGGGAGTAGAACAGGGATTAGTCACATTTCAGCCTAGCAGCTCCCAAGGTGCAGAGAGAGACTAGAAAGAAAGACAATGTCGCCGACAGGATTCAAAGGCAAATATCCATATCCAACCCAATCATTCCTATGGTTTATCCAGCTGTCTCCTGAGCATCTCCAGTGGGTGAACCCCTTCATCTTCCCTCTCCAGCATTACCCATCTCTATAACTGGCACCACCATCCATCTGGTCACCTGGAACGGAATCACTGGTAACATTGACAAATACTTACGGAGTGCCTCCTACTAAGCATTACATTTGCAGTAAAGAACAAGGCAGAGGAGCAACTTACCCTCGTGGGACTCACATTCTAGGAGAAGCAAGATGATCACCCTTGACTTCTATTTACTCTGTTCCCTAAATATGCTTCATAGAAGTTGTCTTCTTTCCATTTCTAAAGCCACTATCGGAGTTATGCTTTTATTTTTATTTTTTATTTTTTGAGACGGAGTTTTGCTCTTGTTGCCCAGGCTGGAGAGCAATGGCACGATCTGGGCTCACTGTAACCTCTGCCTCCTGGGTTCAAGCAATTCTCCTGCCTCAGCCTCCCGAGTGGCTGGGATTACAGGCATACACCACCATGCCTGGCTAATTTTTTGTATTTTTAGTAGAGACGGGGTTTCTCCATGTTGGTCAGGCTGGTCTTGCACTCCTGACCTTAGGTGATCTGCCCGCCCCAGCCTCCCAAAGCATTGGGATTACAGGTGTGAGCCACCGCACCTGGCCTTCCGCTTTTATTATTTAGACTATTTCAATAACTTCCTGGTTGGTCTCTAGGCTTCACTTTAATGCTCTTTTTCAATCTATCCTCCACACTGCTCTGGAATGATCTTCCCAGTACTCAAATCTTATCATGTTACTCCCCCCTTTAAAAAGTCAATAACTTAGTATTTACCAGTGGAATCAAGCCTGAACTATTAGTTTGTTACAATGAATATAGAGGTTGCAAACAGGTGGCCTGCGGCCTGTATCTTCCAACAAACACCTCCTGTTTGACTTGTACAATATTGGCTTACAAGGCATTTAAGACATGAATCAGTTACCACCATTTATATATTGGGAGCTATCACCCCGAAAGTTCAGATTTCCAGCCTCTCTTGAAAAATCCTAAGATCTGACAACCTTAGGCCAGCATCCCTGCATGGCAGCAGCTCTCTGGACCTGATGAGCCACTATGCTTTTAATTGCTCATGCTTTCTCCCTGCCTCTGTAGCCCCCTGTTGTCCATGGACACTGAGCTGACTATAGAAACTATTTGTCACATGATGCCTGGTCCCTTTATTGATTTATGTTGCCCATTTGGCTTCATGTAGGCATTGGAGTCTGTGATCCTAACCTAACTAATTCCCACATACCTTTCCAGCATTATCGTCTTCAGTTCATTGTCTATGTGCTGGTGTCCCTGAGTCATCATAGTCTTTCATGCCTGATTGCCTTTCCTCATGCTGTTCCCTTTGTCCCTCCTTCCCGAACACCTGTAAGCAACTCAGCTCAAAACTCACTTCTGTCCTTGGAAGGCTGCCTTCCCTTCTCCTCTGTACATCCTCTACCCACTGTAGTGTAAGCACTTGTTGGATTTCTCTCTTAGGCTGTGAGCCGTTTAAGGCCAGGAGCAATGCTGTGTTTCATGCTAGAAGTTTGTGTCAAGTTCCTGTCATGTGTAGATCTCAAATGTAGTAAAGAAGACACAGTCCTTGTTATCTTGAAACTTATATTCTAATGGGGGAACATCAAAAAGTAGAATAGGTAAATGTATTTCAGGGAGAGTTAAGGTTTGTGAATAACCAAAAATGAGATATGATGAAGGATGACAAGGGAATGAGGGAAGGTACTAATTTAGCTAGAGTGGTCTGGGAAGATCTCTTTGAGGAAGTGACATGAAGCAAGGAGGGGCCAGCCCACTGAAAGTCCTGGCACAAAGCAGGCATTAGGAAACATTTTTGGAGTAAGTAAATGGGTATGTGAAATGCTCCACATCACCATACAAACACTGTAAGATGATGATTACATCTTATTCCTATAATATAATGGATTGGGCATTAAATAAAATGAGGTTTCCCAGCTTCATGAGTTAGGCTATTATAAGTCCCAGCATGACATCCATAAAGGGTCTATACCGACCTGTGATTCAGGAAACATGTAATTGTACATCATTTAGGATTGCCTTTGACTGCAAATAACAGAAAATGATGACCAGTGGTTGAAATCACCAAGCTATTTATAAAACACTTGACATTGGCATCCTTAACCCTTTTTTATACCATGGCAGTCTGATGAACTTCTTGGAAAAGATATTTTAATGCTAATATAAAATATATACAATTACAAAGGAAATCAGTTAGGTTGAAATAGAGTCACTGATAAAATAACTTATAATATTGTAGATGTGACTTCTGTTAACTCATTACATAATAAATATAGTGGCAGGTCTAATAGCTACTAAAACTTGAAGTCATGATGAATGTAAAGGGCATTTCAAAATATGTGCTCCAACTATAATAGGGTATGAAAATACCTGTGATTTCTATTGGTGACCACGGTAGACAGAATAACAGCCCTCAAAGATGCCCACATCCTAACCCCTAAACCTGAAAATGTTTTCTTACATGGCTAAAGGAATTTTGTAGATGTGATTAAAAGAATTTTGAGATGGGGGAATTATCCTGGATTTAGGGGTGAACCCAATGTTATCACAGGGTCTTTATAAAGAAAAGAGGGAGATAGGAGTGAGTGTCAGGGCCAGAGAAAGATCTGTGATGGGAGAACCTGGAGCCAGAGCAATGTGAGATCATAGGCCAAGGAATATGGACAGCTTCTAGAAGATGGAAAAGACAAGCAGCTAGATTCTCCTCCAGAGCTTCCAGAAGAAGTCCAACCCTGTTGACTATTTTGGATTTTGCTCTCCAGAACTGTAAGATTTCTGTGTTTGTTTGTTTGTTGGTTCATTTTCTTTCTTTCTTTTTTTTCTCTTGAGATGGAGTCTCACTCTGTCACCTAGGCTGGAGTGTAGTGGCTCAATCTTGGGTCACTGCAACCTCCACCTCCCGGGTTCAAGCAATTCTCCTGACTCAGCCTCCTGAGTAGCTAGGACTACAGGTGCCCACCACTATGCCTAGCTACTTTTTGTATTTTTAGTAGAGACAGTGTTTCACCATGTTGGCCAGGCTGGTCTCGAACTCCTGACCTCAGGTGATTCACCTGCCTTGGCCTCCCAAAGTACTGGGATTACAGGTGTGAGCCACCTCGTCTGACTGATTTCTGCTTGTTTGCTTGTTTTTCCCCCCCACTAATTTTGTGGTAATTTGTTACAGCATCAATAGAAAAAACAATTCAGATTTTATACTGAAAGTGGGGTGCTGTCGTAACAAATTCCTAAAAATATAGAAATGGCTTTGGGATTGGAGGGTAGGCAGAGGCTGGTCAAATTTGGAGGAGCAGGATAGAAAAAGCTTAGCTTGCTTTGAAAAGACCATGAGTAGAAATATGGATGTTAATAGGGACTCAGGAGGAAATGAGGAACATGGTAGAGAAAAACTATATTGTCTTAGAGAGTACTTTAAATGATCATAAAGAGACTGTTGGTAAAAATGTGGATGTTAAAGGCACTTCTGGTAAGTGTTCAGAAGGAACTGAGGAATACGTAATTGAAAACTGGAGGGAAGGAGGATTCTCACTGTGCAGTGACAGAAAACTTAGCTGAATTGCATCTTACATTTCTGTAGAAAACAGTATGTAAGTGATAAAACTGCATGTTTAGCTGAGGAGATTTCCTAGCCAAGCATTGAAGGTGCAACCTGATTTCTTCTTGCAGCTTCTTGTAAAATGTGAAAGGAAATAAGCAGATGAAGGAAAGAACTGTTAAAAAAAATGAGAACTTATTGATTTGGGAAATTCTCAGCTTATTCAGATGCTAAAAGATGTTATTAAAAGATGCTAAAACTAGAACATTTGCTGTCAGAACAACATGCTCTGAAGAGAAAGACAAGGGTGTGTCCAACCCTTTGCTAGTGCCTCAGAAGGATAAAAAGTCAGAGTATTCAGTCACACAGAGAGTTCTTAGAAAACATTAAGTGTATGATTCTCCTCAGCCATTGCAGAAGAAGCCAAAACTAAAGATGAAATTATCCAAGAAAGATCTGTGGAGGAGCCTCTTGTCTAATGAAATAAATTCCCATGGCATACACAAGAGACACACAAGGTTCTTGAGAATTTTATATCAGCAGAAACACTGCCAGTTTGGACTGGCAATCCATGGATTAAATGAAAGATGGCTGTCAGGCTCCCAAAATTCAACAGACACGAAACAGACTGATACAAGTACTCAGTGCCAAACATCTGCTAGCCTTCAAGAAAAAAGAATGATTTATAGGGCAGAATCATAAGATCAGAGGGTAGAGCCATGAACTAATGGAATTATGCCCAGGCCTGGAAACCTAATGTTTTCCTAACTGGGTTTTAAAAATTGTCAAAATCGGTAATTCCTTTTTCTCTTTTATCTTCTCCCTTTTTGAACAGGAATGCCTATAATGATATCCTATGCTTGTTCCATCACAGTATTTTGGAAGGAGATAACTTGTTTTCTAGTTCCATAGGCCCAGAGATGGAGAGGAATTTTGCCTCAGGATGGATTATGCTCAGAGTCTCACCCCTACCTGATTTAGATGGAGAGATTTGAGACTTTTGAACTGATGAGATTTTTGAACTTTGAGTTGATGCTGTAATAGGTTGAAACACTTGATGATGTTGAGATGAGTTGAATGCATGTGGGATGGGGGTTCATCTTTGAGGCTGTAGGATGGATAAATACAGTGACGTCTACTAGCAGCACTCCAGGTACTGCTAATGCTGCTGTCCATTGCTGCACACATTCTTCATCAAAGAAAATACTACATTTCACTTAGGAGTTTGTGAAAATAATGATGTCATTTTTTCACCAACCAACCTCAGAAATCCCAATGTTAAGAATTCCTAACTAGGGGAAAGAAGCCCCTCGGTGGTACCAGGATCTTTGTACCTCTCTGCTGCTGCATCCTGGATATGTGGGCAAGCTTTTCTCTCATACCATAAAATGGTTGCCACAACCCCCAACATCAAATTCTTTTTTTTTTTCTTTTCTTTTTTTTTTTTTTGAGACGGCATCTCACTCTGTCGCTAGGCTGGAGTGGAGTGGCATGATCTCGGCTCACTGCAACCTCCGCCTCCTGGGTTCAAGTAATTCTTCTGCCTCAGCCACCTGAGTAGCTGGGACTACAGGTGTGCGCCACCATGCCCAGCTAATTTTTGTATCTTTAGTAGAGACGGCCAGTATGTTGGCCAGGATGATCTCGATCTCCTGACCTTGTGATCCGCCTTCCTTGGCCTCACAAAGTGCTGGGATTACAGGTGTGCGCCAGCACGCCTGGCCCCCAAACATCACATTCTTATGTACCAGCTTCCCAAGCTGAAATAAAAGAAGGAAGGAGGAAATAGAATGCAAGGTCTTTTTCTGTAATGTGCTCTTACTTTTTGTCAGGGGTGAAATCTTCCCTGGAAGTCCCTAGCAAGGCTCTTTTGTCCCATTCACATGGTCACTCAGGCACATGACCACTGGCAAGGGGGAATTGAGGTACCATGATTAGCTTGGACCAGGGGTCAGCAAACTTTTCTGTGAAGGGCCAGAGAGTAAATATTTTAGGTTTTCTGGGCCATACTGTCTGTGTCACAACTATTTGACTCTGCCGTAATCATAGAAAAGCAGCCATCGCTAACATGTAACAAACAGGTGTGGGTAGGACTGCCATTTACCAAGTCTAAATGCAGAAGGCTCCAGTTATATTTAAATTCCAGATCAGGCCTGGCACAGTGGTTTATGCCTGTAATCCCAGCAATTTGGGAGGCCAAAGTGGGAGGATTACTTAAGCCTGAGAGGTTAGTAGGTGTGGTGGTGCACACCTATAGTCCCAGCTACTTGGGAGGCTGAGGTAGGAGGATTACTGGAGCCTGGAGATAGAGACTATGGTGAGCCATGATCGTGCCACTGCACTCCAGCATGGGCAACAGAGAGAGACCCTGTCTCAAACAAAACCAAACCTAACCAAACAAAACAAAACAAAAACCAAAAACCAATAACAAAAACTATTTTCCTCAAAAACAAATGATTTTTTAATGTATGTCCCATGTAATATTCAAGATATATTTAAGTATTCACTGTTTATCTGAAATTCAAATTTTCTTCTTGTTGAAATCAAAATTTCATCTTGTCGTTTACATGGCAACTATAGGGGTGACTATCATGATGACCAACTCTTGGTTTGCTGGAGAGGTTCCCAATTTTAGCACCAAAAGTACTGAATTCAAGGGATCCTCTCAATTATCCAGCAAACTAGGACAATTCGTTACCATACCAATAAAACTTGTGAACAAAGAAATTTGAATTTCATGTAATTTTCATATTTGTTTCACAATGACTCATCTTTTGATTTTTTTCAACCATTTCAAAACAGTAGTCTTCCCTTATCCATGAGCGGTTATGTTCTAAGACCCCCATGGGATGCCTGAAACTGCAGATAGTACAGAACTCTGTATCTACTATGATTTTGGGATCTAATAACCAAGATGGCTACTAAGTGACTAACGGGCAGGTGGCATTGAAGGCGCGGATACACTGGACAATGAGATGATTCACGTCCCAGGAGGGATGGAGTGGGACGGTGCAAGATTTCATCATGAGATTCTGAATGGCACGCAATTAAAAATTATGAATTGTTTACTTCTGAAAATTTTCATTTAATATTTTTGGACTGTGATTGGCCACAGAGAGTGAAACCACAGAGAGTGAAATTGCAAATAAGCAGGGACAATTGTCTTGAGAAAAACATTTTTAGCTCTCAGGCTGTACAGAAAACAGGCAGTGGGTCAAATTTGGCCCTTAGACAGTTGTTTGCTGACCCCTGGCTTAAACCATCCATGATTCATCCCCTGAGGATGGGCATATTGTTACTCAAACAAAATTAGCATTCTGTTAACTAGAAAGACAGGGAATGACTGTCGGGAGGCAACTGAGGGTGCCTGCCAAAGACTGGACATCTCCGCCTCTGAATACCTTGTGTGTTTAATTCTGTGAGGCTGCCGCGGGCCCGGATTACTCAATCTTTACCTTGCAGGCATCTCTGCTGCCTCTCAAGCTTGTGTTTCCCTTAAAAGCTTTTCAAACAAATTAGGGGTGTTCTAGGCCTGGAGAAAAACATCTGCCTCTTTTCTTCTCCTGAGTAGACTGTGATCTTCAGCAATTCTGTTCTTCTCTCTGGGTCACAGTTGTCTGAGAGCCCCTGGCTCAGTGTGACCAAGAAAAGACCTCTTTGGTCTTTAAGGGCACTGGGGTTTCATGGTTCAACTCATACACATTTATGAAGGCGACCTAATTTGAATTGCAGGAGGACTCTGTAATAGGACATTATTTTCTTTTTTCTAGAGAAGGACATTGAACTCCAGCAGGTTCTCCTTCCTCCTGCGTCCCCACTGCTCCTCTTCATGTCTGATCTCCACCCTGGAAGACCAAAAGGGAGGAAAGTCACATATTCCAAAATAGTGTAGGTCTTATTGTCCCTGGGCATCAATTATCAACACACATAACTTCAGATGGTGCCTGTTTATTCGTGGTTCTAACCCAATTAGGACAAATTATCATTTCTTTGGTTCGATGTGTCTCCCGGCATCCTTAAATAGTCAGCAAAAACCACATGGAGTTTGTATTGTTTCAGCTTCTCCATCACCGACTTTTATGATCCAGTTTAGAAACTGGTTGTAAAAACTGGCTTTAGACCCCCACTTGGCAATGCCAGACAATTTACTTCTTTCCTGTCCAAAATTTAGAAGAATTCTCCCCTAGGCTGCCTGAAGAGGGAAGGAGAGTGAGTGAGATGCTAAATTTCTTGGCTCTTAAAAGGCCTTTCTCTTCTAAATCAGTGTGTAGTGTTTCCACTGGTAGCAAGAGGAGGGAGATAAATGAATAGAAAGAAAACATACAGCAGCCCTCACCAACTAATCTTTCTGTCTTTTTGGTTTTTAAGTGAGCAGTCCTACATGCACGGAGTCAAAATCCTGAGAAGAAAGCTCTTGTCTCTAGCCCATGAGGAGAATCAGTTAGTGAAACGGATGGTCACACTGAGGAAAATTGGGCATTTATCATTTATCTTGCTTTCTGGAGCCTCACGTTCCCTCCAGCTGCAGGTGGGCTTTGAGGAGGCACCAGCGGCGGGGGCACCGTGGCACTTCCCCTGCCTCCCGGTGTACGGCTGCCCAAATCTCTCATGTCCAACAATCTCGTTGCCTTTTTCTTCCCCCACTGGCTCATGGTCGGGGGAGCAGTCTGGATGAATACAAGGAACACGCTGGCGTCCACGCTACCTAAAGTTTCTGAGCATTTGGGGCCACTGAGTTCATCCTGCCGACCTACCGTTCCTTCCCAGGGAGTACTTCAAGGGAAACAAAAGGAGTCCTGGAGGTGTCAAGCTGCTACTTGTTCTCTCCCCAAAGAGAACCTTCTCCACCAACAATTACCACATCATCATAAACACTCGGGAGAGACATGATGTAAAAATGAAATTACTGAAGACATTTTTGGACTAACACTCGGCTTTATATAAACTCACAGACAATCCTATAAGGCACTCAAGCAGATTATGGGTTTGAGCAAAGCTGGAAAATTGCTGCCATTATATTGTTATTATTAACACCTTGTAATTAGCCCTAAGGAATCCCAAAGTTCTCTTTCTTGATTTGGCTTTAATGAAGGAAAATTGCTACCTTTGCAAGTTGGATGGCGCCCGTCCTGATTAACCTTAAGTATACAGGACTATTATTTTGAAAATGTTTGCTGTCATGTGAATATTAGGGTTACATATGACTGGGAAGGAGGTGGGGGCGGGGAGGGTGGAGAGGAGAAGGCCCTCGCTACTCTTCTTTTTTTTTCCCCAAAGGAGGATGAATCATGGGCTTACTTCAGCTGTGGTCACTGCTTGAAAGATCAAGAATGAAAGTCCCATGAAGGCCATGACCACAATGCCTTTACCAGGCTCTATGGGCAACACTGTTGGCTGCCAGTTTCTCTACCTGTTGACTGCACAGGCTGGAGGAGTAATTGTATGGGGTGGTTTTATCATTATTTTGAGAGTGACCCGTGGAGATGAGATCACACAGGAGTTAGCACCTAGTGCAATAAAGCACATTTTATTTGCATGTCCCAGAACTCTCCAGAGGGCCCTCTGCAGCCTTCACAGGCACCGTGTCTCCAATGAAACGCCGCCAACATTCATAAAAGATCCTTCTACCTATCCTTGAACTCCCCTCCCACCGGCCGTGCACTATTTTCATTACCTTCTCTGGGAAAACCATACATTAAAGAGAATTCGTTTGATCTTATCTATAATTAATTTGTATTTTGATAATATAGAGGAGGAATTTTTACATGTGATGACTTAGCTGCTCATTATTTTTCTCTTTTGAACTCCTGTGACCGCTTAATAACTCAAGCCAATGCATGGCAGATTAGGACATTTTCCCACCCACCTTTCAGGAAGGGGAAGGTGTTGCCTCTCACACAGAGACAAATTGCTTTAAATAATGACTTTGTGCAAAATTAGTCATACATAATTGAAAAATTCTATAGATGAATACTGAAGTAACTTGAGATGATCAGTTTACACAGTGCTTGGAGCTTGTCTTCCTGACGGAAGCTGTTCAAACTCACCCAGGACCTTGGCAGTTGGTCAATCGGTTTTTTAAATTTGTTTTTAGAGTCTTTTGCCCCGTCTCCCATTTCTTCACGAGAAGGTGAAAAAGCTTATTTACAGGGAGGGATGGTACAAGAATACTCATGTAGAAACTTAGTAACAACAGCAAAAATAATACCCTTAAGACAGCTGACACCTCCCCACTGTGGGAAGAAGGGATGGCGCTCCGGAGCTGGACACTTTAGACATTTCATTACTCTCATCGCCCTCAAAGTTCACTGCGTACCAAAGGCAAACCTTTCTTGTGTTACTAGGAGCCAAAGTCTGAAAACCTCCTGAAAATCTGACATTTTGTACACCTTCCCAAGTGGCCATTCTCAATGTGGCCTCTGGGTGGGTGGGTGTGTGTGTGTGTGTGTGTGTTTAAGAGTTGACTCCTACCCAGCAGGCTGAGCCTATACTATCTAGCACCGCAGACAGACCGGGGTCGACTCTCACCCTTGCCTCTGACTAGCTGGGGCAACTGTGGGCAAATCTCTTAAATTGCCCAGCTGGCAGGGTTTCTGTGCATCTAACTGGGGTTCAAGAAAGATTAAAAATTGAATAATGTGACCGGGCGTGGTGGCTTATACCAATAATCCCAGCACTTTGGGATGCCAAGGCGGGGGGATCACCTGAGGTCAGGAGTTCGAGACCAGCCTGACCAACATGGTGAAACCCCAACTTTACTAAAAATACAGAAAAAAAAAAATTAGCCGGGCATGGTGGCGCATGTTTGTTATACCAGCTACTCAGGAGGCTGAGGCAGGAAAATCACTAGAACCCAGTAAGCGGAGGTAGCGGAGGTTGCAGTGAGCTGAGATCGTGCCATTGGACTCCAGCCTGGGCAACAGAAGCAGAACTCCATCTCAAAAAAAAAAGAAAAAGAAAAAAAGAAAAATGCAAACCAATGGCTGTCACGGTGTAGGTGCTTCCTACATTTCAGCTCCTTCCCTGCCACCTGTTGGTGTAATGGGCTGCACTGATGTCTGAGCAAAGCCTTTGTTCTTGCCACTCTTTGGTGCTGGTCTGCAGAGAAGCATTTAATCTCCCTGTCTCAGTTTCTCTCCTGTATAATGGGATAATAAGACATGACAGCTGCCCATCGCTCAGGATAAGAAGAGGATTAATGAGTTAATGTTTATAAAGGGCTTTGAGATCTCCCTCTGAAAGTCTCTTCAGATGTATTTTATTGGCATATTAAGACTTCCATCATCTGTGGGAAAAAAGTCCAAATAGGAAAACATAATCATAATTCAAAGGAGCTAATGAGGATATTACAAGTGTAAATTCACCCCCTCGATTGCTTGTTTATGAAGTCATTTCAGATGGCAAGGAGCACGCCTGTGCTGGTCCTGAGCTTGCCTTGAACTCCATTCAACTGTCATTACGTTCTCCAGGAGCGTGGCTGTCTCTGGTGGTGTTTAGAAGCCCATGGGCCCATGAAGGAGGAAAATAAAACAGAGCTGCCCCACCTGGTGTAAATTTGCTGAGGGAAGGGATGACTCCGTTTATATCTTCCGAGTGTTGTCTGACACAGACTTGCTCAATCCTCCATCCTGAAGTATGAGAAAAGTTACGCATTGCTTACCTTAGTCAGCAATTTGCCTCTTCCGGACTGGCAGTTAGGGGCTACAAGTCACTGGTCAGTAGGAAATAATAGAATAGATCTAGTCTGAGTGGACTTTTAACACGTTTGTAACATAGTGTTTATTATCATCCCCCTAGGGAGGCACTTTTAGAGGATTTTTTTTCCCCTGATCTTCAATCTTCCTCACCTTATGAAATTTTAATATCATAGATATACTGTCTGTTTTATGTACTGTGTGTATATATGTGCTTTATACATGAAAAGAGTAAGATTTTTTTTCTACCCTCCGTAAACCAATATTCACTCCCTGTGGGGAGATATCCAACCCTTTGAGCAGGCATGCTTTAGCATGAAGGGGATGACAAACATCTCATTGTTAACAAGAGCCCCAGTCCCGACTTTGCTTCCACTTTGTTCTCATGCCCGTCTCTCAAAATAAGCATAATTTATAATAGGGAAAACTTGGAAAGAATCTCAACATTCAAAATTGGGGACTGGTTAAATAAATTATGGTGTATTCATGAAATGGAACACTCTGCTGCCAATGCATGTGATATTTACACACCTATTGGTTTACACAGGGAGCTGCTCAGAGGACAATTATTAAGAGAAAACAGCAGGTTACCAAGTGGTATATATATTAGTCAGAGACATTTAGAATTAGGCCTAGAGTTGTCCCTGCCATATTATTGCTGGGTTGCTGAATTTGAAGGGCTTCTTCCTCCTTTCCCCTCCTTCCCTTCTTTCCCTCTCTTTCTCCCTCCCCCTTGCTTCATTCCTTTCTTCCCTCCCTCCCTCCCTCCCTTCCTTCCATCCTTCTTTCCTTCCTTCTCTCTCTCTCTCTATTTCTCTTTCTTTTAATTGACCTATATTTTCTAGTTTTTCTATACAGAACATGTAAAATTGCATATTTTAAATGGGGAAATTAAAAGACATGGGAACAGCCCCCACAACATAGAGTTCTCAGAGACAGTCTTCTGGTGGTCCAGGCCATCCATCTGGTGAGGACTGAGTAGCCTCTTAGGTACTCCCTGGAGGATGATAACCACCTGCCCATTCTCCCAGTTGTTAAATCATCAGAATCCTCCTTGAAGCAGCAGCTCAGGATCCCCTGACTCCACCGCTTGGTCTAAGAAGATGATCTTCAGCCACTTTTTCAGGCTCTGTGAAAAGTCTGACTAAGGCAGGGGCAATGAATGTGGAGAAGCATGGGCCGCAGCGTCTGGGTCCTTCGTCAGGACTTTCAAGGATCTCTGCTTAGACCCACTGAGGACTGGAAGGCTCAGAACTGAGCACAGCTCAGCCTAGTCCCTTGAAGAATAGTGTCCACTGAAGTCGTCTTTATCATTGCTTCCTCATACCGGGTTCAGCTGTTACACAAGTTGATGTCAAATTACTGTTGACTCTGGTTCTTCACTGCATTTGTTTAGCACTGAGGACAGCGTCAGATGCACAATAAACTTGAATGCTTTCCAAATAAACGAATACATTATTGGGCCTTGAGTTGATCCCTATCTCTGTAGAAGGTTCAACAGGGCCTAGCCCCAGTGCCTGCCGCAGAGTTAGCTCTAAAGAAAGATAAAGCAATTTCTTGGAGAAGTTAACACGTAAAAGTTTCCCTTAAAGAGATGTTATTCTTCCTACCATCAGGGATTAAGAATTCTAGAACTCATTCCATTTCCCTTCTTGGCTTTCATTTCTTTCTACTTGGGCTTTTGTACTTGCTGTAGATTGCACCCAGAAGCTAAGTCCCCCAAAATTATTTTCTGCTCTAACTCACCCTTGCCTCCAATGTCATTTTCCCAGGGCCCTCCTGATGCTCTCCATTAGGTCAGGTTCCCTGTTTGCTATTCTCAGAACTCACTATACTTCCCTCTTTCTCCCTTAATCCTTATCAAAGTTGTAATTATATAGTTATATGTGTAATTATCTAATGATATTAATAACCAGCACTTAATGAGTACTTACCAGACCCCATCACTGTGCTAAATGCTTTAATTCTGAGGTCATCATCATTTAATCATCATGACAATATGATAAAATTCTATTATTATTGTCATTTTACAGAAGAGGACATGGAGGCCCAGTTAGCCTAAAGTTGCCTAACCAGTTAGTTGTAGAGTCAAGATTAGTATCCAAGCCGCTTGCCCCCAAAACCCTACACAGGGAGTTTCTGTAACAGGGGCCTGCACCGTGTGTCCAATGGGGGCAAATCTAGACATTAAGAGGTTAGGAACTTCCACATGAATACAGAGGTGTCCAGTTTATCTTGAAAAATCAAAAAAAGTGGTAACACTGGGTCCCGTTCTTTCATGCCGACAATTGCTATATGACTGCTTCCCTATTTGATGGAACAAGCTCCCTCCAGCTTGCTGGCTCCTATCTGGCCCTCTTCTGCTATAGGCACTGGAGTTTGCAGTCCTGGCACACGCTGTGTTGCTTCCATCATTTCATTAATATTTATTCTCCCTGGGCTAGAATCCAAGCCATGCTGAAGGAGTTCACAGTTTAGTGGGGGAGGCAGATCTTTAAAGTCAATTACAGGGCAGTGAGATAAATTCAATAATACCAGTGGTATGACTGGGCTGTGGAAGTCCATAGTTCAACCAGGGCGCATGGTGGGTTTGGGGAACAATGTCAGACTTCTCAGATTAGGGCTTCTTGAGGAGTAGAATCTTGAGAGTCAGGGAAGAGTTTTCTGGAGAATTAAGGGACAACTCCCTTGGCAGACAAAATAGCACATGCAGAGACATGGAGATAATATACATAGGAAGCCTTAGAACTTCCAGTAGTGTAGTGTGGCCGAGGCCAGGGAAAGGGATAGAGGACTGACAAGGAGGATGCAGGCAGGGGCAGAGTCAGATGACAAAGGACCTTGTGTGCTAGGGTTGTGTCTTGGTCCGTTTGTGCAGCTATAACAAAATAGCGTAGACTGGGTCCCTTATAGATAATATAAATTTATTCCCCACAGTTCTGGAGGCTGGAAAGTCTAAGATCAAGGCGTCAGCATTTGGTGTCTGGTGAGGACCTTCTTGCTGTGTCCTCACATGGCAGAAGGCTGAAGGGCAAAAAGGGCCTAAGTTGTTTCCTCATAGCCCTTTTGTTAGGCACTAATCTATTCATGATGGCAGAGCCTTCATGACTTAATCACTTCCCCAAGGCCCCACCTCTAATGCCACCACAATGGTGATTAAGTTTCAACACATAAATCTTAGGAAACATTCACACCATTGCAGATCATCATTAGGATGTTCACAGGTATTCGATTCTTTTCCTCCTTCCAGGCTCATGGTAAGATTGTTCTTCTCTGCCCCCTTCCACATTGAAGGGTTCATGTGACTCTCCTGGCTGACGAAATGTGAGTGTGAGAGACACATGTTGCTCCTGAGTGACAGCAACTCAGTGCATTCTGCTCTCCCACCTTGTGCGATTTTGGCACATGTAGAGATGGGGATTTTTGTCTGCCTGAGCCCCTGAATGACTCTGATGAGAAGAGACTGTCCATCAACCTACAGTGGCCAAGTAGTATGTGCAAGAGTGAACATGCTATATTCACTGAGGTTTGGAAGATGTTTGTTATCACAGCATAGCAGGGCCCTTCCTGATGGATCCGTCTGCCAATTGAAAGAACTTAGAATTTACTCTGCAGTCCAAGGGATCAAAATGTCAAATTTCCTAGAGGGACCATGTAGGTAACACAAATGCCTAGGGAGGCAGCGTAGGATGTTATGAGCACAAGAGCAGTGCTCTAGTCATTCAGTGTCTCCCCACTGATTCCAGGTATGTCAGGCTTTCTTGTCCTCCAAAATATCACATTCTTTTCTATCTCCCCACCTTTGCTCATGCCGCTGCCTGTCCCTCTGACTCCACCTGGAAAATTCCATGCCTTCTTTTCTTCTTTTTCTTTAACCAGAACTTAAAGTTCTTATTATTTATTTATTTATTTATTTATTATATATTTTTTGTGTGTGTAAGTGGTGAGAAGAAAGGGTCTCCTCCTGTTGCCGGGGCTGGAGAGTAGTGGTGGGAACATGGCTTACTGCAGTCTTCACTTTCTGGACTCAAGTAATCCTCCTGCTTCAGCCTCCTGAGTAGCTGGGACTACAGGTAGGTGCCACCACGTTCAACTCATTTTTGTAGTTTTTGTAGAGACGGGGTCTCACTTTGTTGCCCAGGCTTGTCTTGAACTCCTGGGCTCAAGCAGTCCTCTAGCCTTGACCTTCCAAAGTGCTGAGATTACAGGCACGTGCCACCACACCCAGACTATTTTTTTCATTTTTAAATTTTGTGAGTACATAGTTGGTAAATATACTTATGGGGTGCATGAGATGTTTTGACACACAAAATAATCACATCATGGAGAATGGCGTTTACATCTGCTCGAGCATTTGTTCTTTGTGTTACAAACTATCCAATTACACTCTTTCAGTTATTTTTAAATGTACTGTTATTATTGACTGTAGTCACTTTGTTGTGCTATCAAATACTAGGTCTTATTAATTCTTTCTACTTTTTTTGGACCCACTAACCATCCCTAACTCCCTATAACCCCCTACTACTGTTCCTAGCCTCCGGTAACCATCCTTCTACTCTCTATGTCCATGAGTTCAATTGTTTTGATTTTTAGATTCCACAAATAAGTGAGAACATGCAATGCTTGTCTTTCTGTGCCTAGCTTATTTCACTTAACACAATGGTGTCCAGTTTCATCCATGTTGTTGCAAATGACAGGATCTTATTCTTTTTATGGCTGAATAATACTCCACTGTGTATAAGTAGCACATTTTCTTTATCTGTTCATCTGTTGATGTCTGTCTGTTTGGACAGACAAAATTTGCTTCCAAATTTTGGCTATTGTGAACAGTGCTGCAACAAACATGTGAGTGCAGATATCTTGTCCATATACTGATTTCCTTTCTTTTGGGTATATACCCAGCTGTGGAATGGTAGCTCTATTTTTAGATTTTTGAGAAACCTCCAAACTGTTCTCCATACTGGTTGTACTAATTTATATTCCCACCAACAGCGTACAAGGGTTTCCTTTTCTTCACGTCCTCACCAGCATTGGTTATTGCCTGTCTTTTGGATATAAGCCATCTTAACTGGGGTGAGATATCTCATGGTAGTTTTGATTTGCAATTCTCTGATGATCAATGATGTAGAGCACCTTTTCATATGCCTGTTTGCCATTTGTATGTCTTCTTTTGGGAAAAGTCTATTTAAGTTTTTTTTTTTTTTTTTTTTTT
>NW_012103943.1:1651622-1699777 GCF_000951045.1 Mandrillus leucophaeus
TGCTCTGTCACCCAGGCTGGAGTGCAGTGGCGCAATCTCAGCTCACTGCAAGCTCTGCCTCCTGGGTTCATGCCATTCTCCTGCCTCAGCCTCCCGAGCAGCTGGGACTACAGGCGCCACCACCACACCCGGCTAAGTTTTTGTATTTTTAGTAGAGATGGGGTTTCACCGTGTTAGCCAAGATGGTCTCGATCTCCTGACCTCATGATCCGCCCGTTTCGGCCTCCCAGAGTGCTGGGATTACAGGTGTGAGCCACCGCGCCAGGCCTATTTAAGTCTTTTGCTCACTTTTTATCAGATTATTAGCTTTGTTGCCATAGAGTTGTTTGAGCTCCTTATGTATTCTGGTTATTACTCCCTTGTCAGATGGATAGCTTGCAAATATTCTCTCCCATTCTGTGGGTTGTCTCTTCACTTTGTTGATTGTTTCCTTTGCTGTGCAGAAGTTTTTTAACTTGATGTGATCCCCTTTGTTCATTTTTGCTTTGATTGCTTTTGCTTGTGGGGTATTGATCAATGAATTTTTGCCCAGACCAATGTCCTGGAGAGTTTCTCCAGTGTTTTCTTGTAGTAGTTTCATAGTTTGAGGTCTTACATTTAAGTCTTTAATCCATTTTGATTTGATTTTTGTATATGTTGAGAGATGGGGCTAGTCCATGCCTTTTTTTGGATGCAACTTAAATTTCAGCCTCAGATATAAATAATCCCCCAAATGTACACCCACTGCCACCAAGCACCAAGACGTTTTGTTATCATGGCTACCACAACTGTCAAGAGGGACGGCAGGCCGAAATGCCTCCCGGGCTTAGTAGGTAGGAAGAGAGTTGGGTGGGAGGGTGAATGCAACTGTAATTGGAGAGCACAGCTCCCAACTTCACCAAGTAGACACATGGCTCCACTCCAGTAATGGCAGCCACGTGGGAATACAGGCCCTGTCTTATTCCATCTTTCGACTTTTTACAAGAATTGGGAAGTACGCAATTGCCTGGGAAATCTCCAGATCTGAAAATGTTGGAAACTATTTTAGATTTCAAAGAGATGTGAAAACCTAATGTACGTTTTCCCCAATCTGGCCCTCAGGTAATTAGTGAGTCTACTTGGTTGTGGGGGTGGGGGACTATGAATACATTTGTGAGCAGAGGTAGGGCTGGCCCAGATCAGAGTAGAGGAGACCCTTCAGAGATCTCTCCAGGGAGAGCAGTGAGGAATGAAAGGAGGAGTTGGACACTGTAGGTAGTTGGGTACCATCAGGACTTGGTACCTGCATGAGGGCGGGGAGTCCAGTCACAGGCAGTTGACAGGTTCTGAGGGTGATGAAAATATCAGCTTTAGGCAGTGGTAGACATCTAGGTGTTTCCTGAGGCAGCCTCTAACTCTGCATTTTGGTCAGTGCTTGAGCCTCTTTTGCAGGGCAGGCACTGGGCTAGAATTGGAGGGCACAAGGTGGTTAACATAAGGGCTCTGCCTTCAGGAGCTTTTGACATAGACTAGTTATCAGGTATAGTTAGGTTAAGCTGCAGATACCAGAAAACCCAAAATAACAGTAGCTTAAACAAGATGGAGGTTTGTTTTTCTTGCATAAGGGGAGTCTGGAGGCAGACAAGAAGGCAGTCCAGACTGCCTGGACAACTCCAGGGCTATCGGGGACCCAGACCCTGGTTCTCTTGCTTCTTTGCTGTCCTCATGATGCAGCTTCCACTTCATGTTCCATGATGGCTTCTAGAGATACTGCCATCACATTTGCATTCCAGACAGTAGGAAAGAAAAAGGAGAAAGGGAAGAGTGCCTCTGTTTTTCTGCCATTAGCCCTAACTTAGTCACCTGATCACACTCAACTGCCACGAAAGCTGAGAAATATCTTTATTCCACGTGCCCAGCTACAATCAGAGGTTCTGGTACCAAAGAGGAAGAGGAGTGAAAGTATTTCAAGGGTTGAGTGTGGTGGCTCACGCCTTTTATCACAGCATTTTGGGAGGCCAAGGTGGGTGGATTGCTTGAGGTCAGGGGTTCGAGACCAGCCTGGCCAACATTGTGAAACCCTCTCTCTACTAAAAATACAAAAATTAGCCAGCCATGGTGGTGGGCACCTGTAATCTCAGCTACAGGGGGAGGCTGAGGCACGAGAAGTGCTTGAACCCAGGAGGTGGAGGTTGCAATGAGCCAAGATCGAGCCACTGCACTCTAGCCTGGGAGACAGAGTGACACTCTGTCAAAAAAAAAAAACAAAAAAAAAAACAAGAAAAAAAGAAAAGAAAGTACTTCAGGGCAGCTAGCAGCGTTGGCCACAGATAGGGGCAGAATGTAGTCCTGTTGGCTGAGGGCATTTGGGAAGACTGAGTGTCCCTCATAGCCCCAGGTTCCTTATTCCAAATGAGAGGCTAAATTATAGATGTGTATTCCAGCACATAGAGCAGGTAACGTCTTCATCACAATGAACTCAATGAAGGGTGGAGCGGAGTGTGTATGATATCCCGGAAGCTCTGGCTGCAGAAGTCAGTCTCAGCAGTGGGCCACTGGGAAACAGCATGCAGAGAAGATGACATAAAGGCACAGGCACTAGCTGGGCGTGGTGGCTCACACCTGTAATCCCAGCACTTTGGGAGGTTGAGGTGGGCGGATCATGACGTCAAGAGTTTGAGTCCATCTTGGCCAACATAGTGAAACCCCGTCTCTACTAAGAATTACAAAAATTAGCTGGGCATGGTGGCACACACATGTAGTTCTAGCTATTCGGGAGACTGAGGCAGGAGATTCGCTTGAACCCGGGAGACGGAGGTTGCAGTGAGCCGAGATTGCGCCACTGCACTCCACCCTGGCAAAACAACAAGACTCCGTTTCAAAAAAAAAAAAAAAAAAAAAAGACACACACACACACTCTCCCCATCAGCCTGACAAGTCAGTGGGGGTCAGATGGACCACTTGTGGCTTTATGCCACCAACTTGCCATGTGACCTTGGTCAAGTCACTTTACCTCTCAGAGACTCACTTTCCTCATCCATAAAATAAAGCAAAGCACAACCCCATTGCCAGCTATGGTGTCAAATAAATGAGAAAACACATGAAAAGCAGGTAGCACAACTCACAGGGGCTGGCACTGGCAGAATTGTTGGTTTTCTTCTTTCTCTTCACATTAGTTTAACAAAAACGTAATAGCCTATGGGTTTTCCAGGGAAGAGGAAGCTTCGGTTGTGGCCTAGGTACTGGAATTGATCAATGATGTGACTGGGAACCCAGACAACATAGGGCCGGTTAGTTTCATAACAGGAGCATACGCTCGACAAGTTTGGCAATAAGAGTTATTCATTTCAACTGATATTTATTGTCCAGGGCTGGGCTATGTCTGAGAAACACTCAGCAGAGGCACCACGAAATAGCTGGCTAAATTTGGAGTTGGAAAACTGATCACATAGCTATCATCATTTCTGCACGGAAAGACATGTACGTCATTTGTTACCAAAGGGACAAACCCTACAAATGTTATTAAGAAAAGCGAAACCACTGGCCTCCTTATGTTCTTAGCTGTCTGTTACTTACAGCCGCCTGCAGAAAAGGTTAGGTGAGGAGCCCGGGAGGCATACCCTCACTTTTAGGTCTTGCTCCCAGATTTTGCCCATAAAGCCAAAGGTTTGCATGGGCCAGCTAGGGAACTGTGAATTTTATCTGGAGCTAAGTTACGGATGTGTTTACAATTGGGAGCGGTGGCCTTGGTAGAGGCCCTGCTCTGTAATCTGCTCCATGGATGTATGTATTTATATTTTCAGGAATACCAAACTGTCTTGATTACTGCAGCTTTATAGTATGTCTTAAAAGCATCTGGGTCATAATGAGTCAATTAGAGGGAGGCAGCCTGGGTGCCTCCCAGGGGAAGGAGCTGGGTGACTGTCACCTTGTCATTAACTTGTAAAACTTCTGTAAGAGAGACTGTTGAGACTCCTAGGTCAGAGTGAGAGGTGAAGCCAGCTGGACTTCTGGATCTGGTGGGGACTTGAAGAACTTTTCTGCCTTACAAGGGGTTTGTAAAATGCACCAATCAGCACTCTGTAAAAACGCACCAATCAGCGCTCTGTGGCTAGCTAGAGGTTTGTAAAATGGACCAATCAGCACTCTGTAAAATGGACCAATCAGTGCTCCATAAAATGGACCAACAGTATTCCTTAAAATGGACCAATCAGCACTCTGTAAAATGGACCAATCAGCAAGACATGGGTGGGGACAAACAAGGGAATAAAAGCTGGCCACCCCAGCCACACAGGCAGCCCCCTGGAGCACCCTTCCATGTTGTGGAAGTTTTCTTCTTTTGCTCTTCGTGATAGATCTTGCTGCTGCTCACTCTTTGGGTCCATGGCATCCATTTTTAAGAGCTGTAACACTCACCATGAAGGTCCACAGCTCCATTCTTGAAGTCATCGAGACCACGGACCCACCGAAAGGAACAACTTCTGGACACAAGAGGGTCTGCTCTGGTACCCCAAAGAGTTCCTGAGTCCTTGGAGCTCTTTCCTTTGGGCCACACAGACAAGCTCTTCTAAGGGCTGCCCCTTTTTTCTGCAGAACAAAGAGACTATTCTCTCAGAAAGACAGCCAACTCGGAGGAAGGGCTACCTTTTTTTTTTTTTTCTTTTTTTTTTGAGACGGAGTCTCGCTCTGTCGCCCAGGCTGGAGTGCAGTGGTCGGGTCTCAGCTCACTGCAAGCTCCGCCTCCCGGGTTCCCGCCATTCTCCTGCCTCCGCCTCCCAAGTAGCTGGGACTACAGGCGCCCGCCACCTCGCCCGGCTAGTTTTTTGTATTTTTTTTAGTAGAGACGGGGTTTCACCATGTTAGCCAGGATGGTCTCGATCTCCTGACCTCGTGATCCGCCCGCCTCGGCCGGCTACCTTTTAAACATCTCCAAAAGCAGAGCCTGCATTTCTGTTTCCTCTCCTTCCTTGGACCATCACTCATTCTCCCTGATCTGGCTCTCAGTGAGAGGCTGCACCATCCACTCCACTGTACAAGACTTACCAGCCCCTCCCGGCAGTCAGCCTCCACACTGCAGCCTGCGGCTCCGCTCTGTGGACTTGCTTCTGTCTGGAAACCTCTTCTACTTTCTTCTGTAGTTCCTGGGCACTCCTCTGGGCCTTTCCTTTGCCTTGGGCTGTTGGGGGCCTCCTGACCAGTGACCAGCCTCCCTCCCTCTCGCCTCAGCCACAAGGTCAGTCAACATTTCTGCTGTGTGGACCCTTCTCAAAAGAACTTCTGAAAACTGTCCTACCTTGTTGCCCTCCCTTTTTTTTTTTTTGAGACAGAGTCCCCCTCTGTCTCCCAGGCTGGAGTGTAGTGGTGCCCTTCATGTTTGGAAGAACCTGGGTCCTTCCTTCAGCCCTTCGATCTCACCTTGCCTCTCTCTCTTTCTTTTTTTTTTTTTTTGTGATGGAGTCTCCCTCATGTTGCGCAGGCTGGAGTTCAGTGGCACGATCTCGGTTCACGTAACCTCCATTTCCCAGATTCAAGCGATTGTCCTACCTCAGCCTCCCGAGTAGCTGGGATTACAGGCGTAAGCCACAACGCCTGGCTAATTTTTGTATTTTTGGTAGAGATGGGGTTTCACCATGTTGGCCAGGATGGTCTCGAACTCCTGACCTCAAGTGATACACCCTCCTCGGCCTCCCAAAGTGCTAGGGTTACAGGCATGAGCCACCGCGCCCGGCCTGCCCTTTGTTTTTATTGAAATTATTTTTTAAGGCCATCAGTTTCTCTCTTTTGGTTTCTATATTTATATATAAAAACTTCAAAATCCCAGCTGTGAATAGGGTCAAGAGTTATTCCTTTCAATTCCTTTTCTGCAACTATCATTCATTTTTATGTATTCTTATGACCTATTTATCTCTGCCTATATTTACCTAGATTCATACAGTTTGGGGTTTCTTTAGAAACACAAATGGAGGGGTCGGGCATGGTGGCTCGCACCTGTAATCCTAGCATATTGGGAGGCTGAGGCAGGTGGATCACCTGGGGCCAGGAGTTCAAGACCAGCCTGGCCAACATGTTGAAACCCCATCTCTTATACTAAAAATACAAAAATTAGCAGGCCGAGATTGTGCCACTGCACTCCAGCCTGGGTGACAGAGTGAGACTTTGTCTCAAAAAAAAAAAAAAAAAAAAGAAATATAAATCGAATCATACTATGCATTTTTGTTCAATAGCTTACTGTTTTCCCCAAGCAACATCCCCCTCATGTCAGTATACAGGGTTCCTTTGCATTTTTACATTTTTTAAAAAAAGAATTAATATCCTATAGTTTGGCACTTATTGAACCAGTACGTGCTGAAGGATATTCAGGTTGCATAGAAATTTAGCTGTTGAAGCAATGCTCTAGTGAACATCCTCAAACCCTTATCTCTGTGGCTATGCATGTTTGCAGGGGCAATTCCTGTGAACAGGATTGTTGGGTAAGAGGGTGAATTAGCTCTGTGAGGTGGAACTGTGAGGACACTGTTTGCTCAGAACATTCTATGGCTCTGCACAGCTCTCAGTCCGATCTCTTGATCCAGGTCTGGTCTGGCCTCATGCTCCTACTTGTCCCCTGCCCTGATCCCCCAGTGCCTCAACCCAGACAGACTTGCCTCTGTTAATATCTCATTCCTTCCTGCTCTTCTAGGCTAGACTATGTCCTCCTGGTCTTCTTCAGCCTGCCTGGCCCCTGCTTATCAATTAAGAGCACAGTCACTTTTCATGGTCTCTGAATCATCTTTCATCTGACTGTTCATGGTGCTTTGTTCACAAACCTTTGCTTTGGCACAGGGTACGTCACGTGGTAGTTTTTTACTTGGCTGTCACTGCACCCCTTCACACACACACTAGCCCCTGAGCAACTCAAGGGCAAAGCTTGTTCTTATTTAGATCTATGTCCCTGGTGCCCCAAACTGAGCCTGGTCAAGTAAACATAGCACAGATGGTTGCTGAGAGAAGGGATGGAGGAGTGGGTCCGCTTACATTCCTAGAGGTTTTTTGGCATAGGAGAGGTTTATGTCCTGACCTAGCTTCCAGGAGAGAAGTGCCTCATTCTATCCCCCATGTCCATGACATATGGTGTGGCAGGCTGAATAATGCCCCCTTCCAAGGGAGAGTCAGGTCCTAATCTCCAGAACCTGTAAATGTCACCTTACATGGTGAAAGGGACTTTGCAGATGTGATTTAGTTACGGATCCTGAGATGGGGAGGTCATTCTGGATTATCTAGGTGGACCCTACATGCCATTGCAAAGGTCCTTATAAGAGAGAGGTAGAGGGAGAGTCGACAGAGAAGAGGAGAATGTGACCAGGAAGGCGGAGATTAAAGTGATGTGGCCACAAGCCAAGGAATGCTGGCAGCTGCCAGGAACTGGAAGAGCCTGGATAAGCAGCGTGGCCCAGCTGACTTCCTGATTCCAGCCTATTGCTACTGATTTCAGACTTGTGGCCTCTCGAACTGTGAGAAATTACATTTCTGTCTTAAGCCACCAACTTGGTGGTAATCTGTTACAGTGGCCACAGGAACTACCACATGTAAGTGTTCCTGGTGCCTGAGAGGATGCCAGAGCTGTGGGACCGCTTCACCAAGTAGGGACATAGCTCTTTCCTTGTAGCTTGCAGCATTGCATTAGGAATATCAGTTCAACCAGTGGGAGACAATCTGAGCAGTATAGCATGTAAACTAGGATTTTTAGCCTTAGTTTAAAACCTAAACTGTAAACGTGAAATGCCTTAGAAGGTGAGGAGGGGAGAGACCTCATACAGGGGGCAAGCTTTAGCTGTGGGAAATATGGTGAGAATTAGGAACGCATTAAGGCCAACCTGTAAGTGGTGTTTTGTGGTTGTCCATACGCGGCGAGCCACACTGTGTGACTCTCTGACTCTTCTATATTTGGGCTTGTTGGGCCGGATTGCCTTAATGCTTCAGTTATGTCTTGGGAGTTAACTTGGTAAATTTGGAAGCAGCATTAACTTACTGGCCTTTTTTTATACTACAATTATTGTTATTTTAACATTCAATGGTCCCACAGTGGTAATTTAAAGAGTTAACGGAGCTCTCCAGAAGTTCTTAACATATTTTTAGCACTGGAGGAATTTGGCCTGATACAATCACAGAGCTATCATTTTTATGAGTGTGATGTTTTTCCTTCCTTGCATAAATATTGCATCAACTGTAACATAAAAAATTAGCCTCAATCCCACCACCCAAACAACCTAACTGGTTTCATTTTTTTTTTGGTCCATGTTCCTTTCTTTTCTCTGTCCATTTGCAGATACACATTTTCATCATTTCAATCATAGCTTAGACGCCATTTGGTAGACTGCTCTTTTCTCTTGATGTTCTAGCAAAAACATTTTCCATCATGCTACATAGTGTTGAGAATTAAAAATTTAAATGACTGTTAAAGTCTTCTAAATAGATGCCCCATGACTAATGAACGCAACAATTACTGTACTGTTGGGTATTTTGATGGTTTCTGATTTTTGTTTTGTTTTCTTTGTTATTATAGTAGAGAAGGCTGCAGTACAGCTTTGCCTTCATTTTGCATTATTTACTTAGATTCATTTCCAAGCTTGGCATTACAGTTGAGGCATATGAAAATGTGGTTAACATTTGAAATATGCTGCCAAATGATTTTTCAACCAGGCAGAACCAATTAAACCTGCTTAACAGCTCTGCTCATGTGTTTTAGTTTCTACTCATCTTTCCTAGCATTAGGTGTTATCATTATTTTCCATGGAATTTATTTGATATTAAATAGCAAATTCTTGTTTTCATTTACATTTCTTTGAATGTTCTCAAAGGTCAAATTGGTTTTTAATTGCACACATTATGCTGTTCTTTGCTCACATATGTTAGGGTCTGGATTATTTTATGATCAAATGGAATGTACTTTTTATATCCAAGTAGGTGTTGATTTTGTCTAACACATTTACTGTAATTTTTTTTTTTTTTTGAGAATGAGTCTCACTCTGTCGCCCAGGCTGGAATGCAGTGGCAGGATCTCGGCTCACTGCAACCTCCTGGGTTCAAGCAATTCTCTGCCTCAGCCTCCTGAGTAGCTGGGATTATGGGCGCCCACCACCACACCAGGCTAATTTTTGAATTTTTAGTAGAGACGAGATTTCACCATCTTGGTCAGGCTGGTCTTGAACTCTTGACCTCGTGATCCACCTGCCTCAGCCTCCCAAAGTGCTGGGATTACAGGCGTGAAGCACTGCACCAGGCCTACTGTAACTTTTTTTTAACTTTTCAAGTCTCCTTTTCTTCCTCTTATTCTAACTACAGAATAGGGCTCAGTAGCTCATGCTTTGAAGAACAGCTATGGATTGAAAAACAACTCAGCTGCTGCTTGATCTTGGGCAAGTTACTGGATATTCCAGAGCCTCGGTTTTCTTATCTGCAAAATGGAGACAACAGTTTCTCCTCTCCATCAGTTCGGCTTTCATTTCCAGTCTGCTGCTTTTCTTCCTCTTCTTTTTTTTTTTTTTTTTGAGACAGGGTCTCGCTCTGTCACCCAGGCTGGAGTGCAGTGGTGCCATCTCAGCTCACTGCAGTCATGACCTTCCGGGTTCAAGCTATCCTCTTGCCTCAACCCCCCTGAGTAACTGGGACTGCAGGCACATGCCATCATGCCCGGCTAGTTTTTGTATTTTTTTGTAGAGATGGGGTTTTGCCATGTTGGCCAGCCTGCTCCCGAACTCCAGGACTCAAGTGATCTGCCTGCCTCAGCCTTCTTAAGTGCAGGAATTACAAGCGTGAGCCACCAGGCCCGGCCTTCTTTGCTTTTTATATCAGTTCCTTTTCTCCCCCATCTCCCTCACACAGAAGTATTTTGTACATGTTTACTGAGCCGACTCTGTCTTCTTGTTTTTTTTTTTTTTTTAAAGTTCCCAGTGAACTGTCTCTGGTGCATGTTCTCAGGATCACAAATGATTATGACCCTTGGTGCCCAAATGTGTTCCAGATGGGCCATGCTCACTTGGTAGCATCGGTTCCAGGGCCAGCCTTTCAGCACGTAGGCTCCTCCTGTCATCCAAACAACGGGTGTCTAGACTCGGAAGGTGGAGATTTTCCAGTACAGAAGGAAAAATGGAAGGAGTAACTCAAATCCTGAAGGAACTGCCCATCAATGCTCCCAGTGAAAGTTAATATTGGTCTAGTCATGGGCAAGAATGCCAAGAATGCTTTGTAAAGTTTTATCTCTTTGCAACTCTCCATTTTAATTACTGTCAGGAGGTGACCTACATGCCTGCCAGGGAACTCTCACCCCCAACATAGTGAGTGCTGTGACCCACCAGGGATGGGGGAACAAGACCCTGCTCCCCTCTTCCTTGTCATTTGCTCTACTGTGTGAGATGGAGAGAGCTGGTCTTTGATGTTAGATGCACCAGGATCTGAATTCTGTCTCCACCATCTAGTGATGGTAGAGCCATTTGCTTCCTCAGAGCCTTAGTTTGATAATATAGAAATGGAAATAATAATACCTGCCTGGATTGACTGGTCACGGTGTTGCAGTGAGATCATGGAAACACAATGTGCTGCCTGGCTATTGGCTGAAATGAGGGCGACTATCATCTATCTGCCCAGTTCATTGTAAATCTGACCATGCCGCTTACTCAAAACCCTTTAGTGATTTTCCAGTTCTATAAGATCCAATTCAAATTGTTTTTCTGAGACTTTTCATGATCTGAACTATATTCCTTCTCCACTTGCATTTCCAGCTCTGCTGCTTACTAGCTGTGTGACTCTGTGCTCAGGGTCAAACTACTTCATCTTGCTGTGCCTCATTTTTCCTGTCTATGTAACGGACTGACACATACCGCACAGGGTTGTTGTGAAAATGAAATCAGTTGCCACATGTAAAGCACTCAGGAGAGTATGTGGCATCTAGTAAGTGCTCAGTAAACATCAGTTGTTACGGTTATGATTACTTAACCCTCACTCTCCCCAGTGCACCCTGGGCCTTCTTGCCCATAGGTTTGTAGGCAATAGTTTCCACGCCTGCGAACTCAATTTTTCCCTCTTTGCTGCCTGCTTCATTCCTGGGCATCCTTCCAGACGCAGGCCATCTGTGCCTCCCCCAGGGAATCTGTCCGGGTTGAACAAGGAGGATCAATTATACCAGCTCTGCCTCTTGGCAACTTCACTATCTTGGGCAAGTTATTTAACATCTTCATGGCTTGGTGTTCCCAGATGCGAAATGGATGCAACAGAAGCTAAACCTCATATGATAAAATGAGAAGATGTAGGTAATGGGTTTAGAACGGTGCCTGGCACATGATAAGCACACAATACAGGAAACTATGGTTTTGGCATAACTTATTACACTGTACTGTAATTATCTATACTTTTCTCTTGCTCTCTCTCCAATGCTGCAAGTACCTTCATGGCGGAGATTGTGTCTTACTCATTTTCATCCCCAGTATCTGGCACATAATAGGTACTTAATACAATTTTTTTTTTTTTTTTTTGAGACAGAGTCTTGCTCTGTCACCCAGGCTGGAGTGCAGTGGTGTGATCTCTGCTCCCTGCAATCTCCACCTCCTGGGTTCAAGTGATTCTCGTGCCTCAGTCTCCCGAGGAGCTGGGACAACAGGTGTGTACCCCCAGACCCAGCTAAATTTTGTATTTTTAGTAGAGATGGAGTTTTGCCATGTTGCCCAGGCTGGTCTCAAACTCGTGGTCTCAAGTGATCCACCTGCCTTGGCCTCCCAAAGTGCTGGGATTCCAGGCATGAACCATTGCACCCGGCTATAATAGGTACTTAATACTTGTTTGCTAAATGTAACTATCCCAAAATGTCTTTATTTTTTTAATTTACTGAGCTTTCTGCTGAGTGAAGCATTTGAACTGCAAGAACAAAGTAATGGGCTTACATCTCAGACATATTTAAATGTGTGGCTTTAAGCAAGCTAGTGACTTCTCAGAGCCTCAGTTTACTCATTTGTAAGATGGAGATAATTATACCAACTTTATGGAGTTTTGTGAGTATTAGAAATAATGTATTTGAGGCCAGGCGTGGGGGCTCACGCCTGTAATCCCAGCACTTTGGGAGGCCAAGGTGGGCAGATCACGAGGTCAGGAGATCAAGACCACCATGAAACCCCATCTCTACTAAAAATACAAAATACTAGCCGGGCGAGGTGGCGGATGCCTGTAGTCCCAGCTACTCAGGAGGCTGAGGCAGGAGAATGGCGTGAACCCGGAAGGTGGAGCTTGCAGTGAGCTGAAATCAGCCACTGCATTCCAACCTGGGTGACAGAGTGAGACTCCATCTCAAAAAAAAAAAAAAAAAAAAAAAAAAAAGTAGTTCATTTAGAAATAATGCATTTGAGTGACGTATCGTGGCAATTCTTTCCAACTAATTCTGTCCAAATCACAATAGAATTTTTCTTAGAACCAACAAATGGATTGTAAGTTTATTTGGAAGAATAGTAAAAGATGATTTTGTAAAAGAAGTGGATGAGCATTCTTTTCAGATGTTATATATGCATTAGTAAGTTGCAGTAATGAAAATAGTATACAATTTGAATAAGAATGGACAAAGTGGTTACTGGAATAGAATAGACCTTCTGAAACCAATTCCTGGGCATTTGAAACCCACTTTATGATAAGGAAGTACCACCCAACAGTGGGTAAGACACAAATTTAATCAATAAAAGGCATTGGGGAAATTGACTATACCATACTTGAAAATAAATTCCAGATGGATTATACAGTTAAACCTAAGAAACAATATACATATAAGTTTTTTGAAAAACACTAGAAGAAAAATAGCCATGCCTTTTTTTTTTTTTTTTTAGATGGAGTCTCACTCTGTCACCCAGGCTAGAGTGCAGTGGCGCCATCTCGGCTCACTGTAAGCTCCGTCTCCTGGGTTCACGCCATTCTCCCACCTCAGCCTCCCGAGTAGCTGGGACTACAGGCGCCTGCCCCTACACCCAGCTAGTTTTTTGTATTTTTAGTAGAGATGGGGTTTCACCATGTTAGCCAGAATGCTCTCGATTTCCTGACCTCCTGATCTGCCCACTGAGCCTCCCAAAGTGCTGGGATTCCAGGTGTGAGCCACCGCACACAGTCGCACTTTTTTGTTTTTTAATTTAACTCTACTATCCATCTGGAATCTCTCCTCAGAATAGAAAGTTACTTTCTTAAGACAAAAATACTGAAAGAATCTACACTTAAAAATATAACAACATATTTGTATAAAATTCAAACTGGTTTTTACTTTAAAAATCATAAAATCTTTAAAAAGGGAAATGAGGAACATTATAAAAATTGGAAGAGATTAAAACCCTTCTATGTTCAAAGTTATTACAAATAAAAAAAAATAAAAAAAAAACAAGAAATACACACAGCAAACATGGAAAAACAGTCCAACCTCCCTAGTAATCAAATAAAAGCAAAATTAAATCATCAGTCAGGTAACTCCCCTGGTCAAAATCTTTCAACGACTCCTCACTGTCTTTGGGATAGAATCTAGAATCAGTAACCAACATCCACAGCCTCTTATGTTTTGGGGCCTGCTTGCCTCTCTCTTCCCAGTCACTCCCCTGAACATCCGAGGCCTCAGTTATACATGAATCTCTCCATTTTTCTTTTTCTTGTTTTTTGTTTGTTTGTTTGTTTTTGTTTGTTTGTTTTTTGAGATGGAGTTTTGCTCTTGTTGCCCGGGCTGGAGTGCAATGGCATGATCTCGGCTCACCGCAACCTCCACCTTTCAGGTTAAAGCGATTCTCCTGCCTCAGCCTCCCAAGTAGCTGAGATTACAGGCATGAGCCTCCATGCCTGGCTAATTTTGTATTTTTAGTAGAGATGGGGTTTCTCCATGTTGATCAGACTGGTCTCGAACTCCCAACCTCAGGTGATCCACCCGCCTCGGCCTCCCAAAGTGCTGGGATTACAGGCATGAGCCACTGTGCCCGGTGACTCTCCGTTTTTCTGCACACAACACCTCCTTGCAAAGTTCTGAGGTTTCGCACATGCTGTTCCCTTTGAACTGGCCTTTCTGATCCTCTCCTTGGTGAAGCTCCATCTTTAATTTCTAGACTCCAATTCTTGTCTGTCTGTGCTCTTGGGAAAGAAGTGTTGGAAAGTGCCTAGCAATTCCTAGATGTATTACTCCTCTCAGGAGGAAGGGAGAAGAGAAAAGGTTAATTTCTCTAAAAGGTTAATTTCTCTCGAACTGACTGATCCACTTGCATTTTCTCTGGGAAGCAGGTATGAACCCTGAATCGGCCCTCAGAGCTGGGATAAGGAGGCGATGAACAGTGAAGGTTAAACTTCTGACAGGCTTGAATTAAGATTTGGAGAGTCTGCCTGGTTCCTTCTGCCCCTCTTCCTATCCAAGCTTGACTGATGCTCTGCCCCCAGCCAAACATGGTGGTCAGCTGAAAGGAGGGTTATCAGATTAAAAAAAAAAAAATCAAATACTATTTGCCCCTAGATAATCTATCCTAATACTGAAAATGTATTTTTTTTTAATTTGAAATTCAAACTTAACTAGGCATCCTGCACTTTTATTTGCTAAATTTGAACATACTACCCCAGAAGGAAAGTGAAGGGCAACTGCCTAATTGTAAAGACTTTGGGAGGGACCCCTCGATGGGGATGGAACTCAGAGGGGCAAGTGCCTCACTGCTTGAATCGTGAGTGGTAAAGGAAATCAGAGCTGTCAGGGCTGCTCTGTACATGGTGGCTGCTACGTTCCCTGAATGAATGGCGTCTCGAAGACTCATATGCACACCACCTGTGGGCTGTCAGGAACATACAGTGGCAAGTGCAAGGCCTTTTGAGTTAAACGGATTTGGGTCCAATCCCAGCTCGTTAGTGTGTAACCTTGGGCAAGCTCTGGAACCTTTCTGAGCCACTGTTTTATCATCTGCAGAGCAGGGATCATGACCACTTCCCAAAGCCCATTAAATAACAAAGGATGTGAATGCACAGAGCGTGGTACTTGGCATTACAGTAGCCACAGGTGTTTTTCTTTGGAATATTTATAGAGAGCAGAGTAGCAAAAGTGTTCTACCTATCATAGTCAAAAGGAGCATGGGCTCATTTTGTTTTCTTATAATAAGATGTATGCTGGTTGGGCGCGGTGGCTCATGCCTGTAATCTCAACACTTTGGGAGGCCGAGATGAGCGGATCACTTGAGGTCAGGAGTTCGAGACCAGCCTGGACAATATGGTGAAATCCCCGTCTTGACTAAAAATACAAAAATTAGCCAGGCGTGGTGGCTCGCTCCTGTAGTCCCAGCTCCTCGGGAGGCTGAGGCACAAGAATTGCTTGAACCCAGGAGGCGAAATGAGCGGAGATTGTGACCCACTGCACTCCAGCCTGGGTAAGAGAGTGAGATTGTCTCAAAAAAAAAAAAAAAAAAAAAAAAGATGTTTGCTGTGCCATATGCTTATTGTTTAATGTTACAGACATTCTCTTCTTAAATCTTCTATGAAAAGCTTGGTACATAGATCTTATTATCACCATTTTAGAGTTCAGGAAATGGAGATGTGAAGGGGTCCAGGTCATGCAGTTGCCAAAATGAAATGTCAACTACAGCGTGGCAGCAGCCGTGGGAGCGGGGCCCTTCCCATGGGAATTCCTTACACTGAAGTCTTCACAGATCTGGTCTCAGTGGACTCACAACAGCCCTCTGAGGGTTGTTCCGCTCACTCCGCCTCCCGGGCTCAAATGATCTCGTGGCTCAGCCTCCCGAGTAGCTGGGACTACAGGGTCATTTTTCCTGTTAAGAAGAATTGAAGCTCAGAGGGGGATTGGATGTTTTCACAGAGCAGGGAATGTTGGGAGCAGGATTCAAACCCAGACCTCTTTGGGTACAGATCCTTGGGTCTTACATTTTTTTTTTTTTTAATTTATTTTCTTTTGAGACAGAGTCTTGCTCTGTCACCCAGGCTGGAGGGCAGTGGTGTGATTTCAGCCCACTGCAACCTCCGCCTCCCGGTTCAAGCGATTCTCCTGCCTCAGCCTCCTGAATAGCTGGGATTAGAGGCACACGTCACCATCCTGGGCTGATTTTTTGTATTTTTAGTAGAGACGGGGTTTCACCATGTTGGCCAGGCTGATCTTGAATTCCTGACCTCAGGCGATCCACTCACCTTGGCATCCCAAAGTGTTGGGATTACAGGCGTGAGCCACCTTGCCTGGCCCTTACCTCTTGTAATCGCCCCACAACACCTGAATTGTAGAGGTGACAGGTTTTAAGGGCTTTAGGGGTTGCTATTCCAGCACACGCGCCATTTCTTCTTCCTGCTGCAGACTACTCTCATTTCTTGGCATGTAGTAAGTGCTCAATAAATCTAAATTGGCGAAATGACTGGATGCATCAGCAGAGATGTAGGGAAATGGATTCCATGTGCAAAGCAAACATTTTCTGAGCTTTTGGCCATCTCGAGAAGAAAATTAATGTAGGAGAAACAGGTGTATGTCACCAAAGGTGCAGTTTTAAATGTTTGGCAACAAAATGGAGACCCCTAGGCACTGACTCTTAGAGACTTGGGCTGTGGCATCTGTGCAGCCCAAATCCAGAGAGTGGACAGTGGGATGTCAGGCTGGTAGCTTCACCTGTGCTGGGGGTTCTGGCCCACATCGACAAGATGATTGAGTTAATTCAGAACGCCCTAACACACATTCTTCAGGCATGTTCAGGACTCAGAGCAGGGGCCCGTAGCAAGATACCTTTGCAAGGTGCAGGATTTAGGACCAGAGCGGCTGGTTGAGGTAGAGGTGTTGTGAAACCTCAGAACAGTCTGTTCCAGCAAAAAAAAAAAAAAAAACCACACGTAGCCAGTCAGTCAGGATTCCTCTGCATCCAGCAGAGGACAAACAAAACTGAGAAAGCCCAGCTGGGCTGCACAGACAGGAGGGTGTCAGGGCCGCCCAGCTGATCCTCCTCTTTCCATGTGAACCCAGGCATGGCTTCTTGTCCTGACCTCTCCTGTGTGGCCCTAATGTGGCGCCACCCATCATGGGCCAAGGTCGGGCCATCTTTAGAAGACATTCTGGAGCAATTGCTTCCTAATACATCTAGCCCAGACATGGTAACCCAAATGAAAAGCCCTCAAAGCAAGAGGGAGCAGACATTTAATCAGTGCCAACTGTGTGCCAGGTGGTGTAACCAGCAACCCTCTGGTTGTCCTAACTGGCCTTTAAGTAACCACTGCCCTCAGCTTTGGACCACCTGCACTGGGGAAAGTCAGAAAGAGGAGGAGTTTCGCCTTCCCGGAAGCAATGCAGGAGCCAGACACACTAATGGTTCCTAGGACTTTCCTGGCCCTTGACCTTCTCCTCCATTTTTCAGATGATGAAGTTGAGGTGCACTGAGGGGCCAGAGCAAAGCTCGGCTTTACCCACTGTAGACTGGAGTTAGCCCTCAGTCCAGCACACAAGGTCCCCGGTGACCCACGTTCTGCACAGTGACCATACCCACTCCCCTCCACCTGTTTTGGATGGGGATCCTTGAACTGCGCTCACCATGGGTGCATGTTGTGCACAGCCTGCTGCCCTCTGCCATGGCACCCGCCGTGCCCTCTGCTCGGCCTGCTGTTCCTCTCTCCCTATCACTCCAGTCACTGAGTCCCAATTCACACAGCCCGACCCAGCTCAAAAGCGCTGGTCACTGCTGTGGAGACATTCTCCTTGATGCCCGGCTCCCTTGCCCCTAACCTTGCAGAGACTGTCACCCTGTCATGGACGACCTCACAGTTCCTGAAGAGAAGACTTTTTTTCTTCATGATACCTAAAAGATTGTTTTTATTATCATCAAAAGAAATGATAAATTATACAATTCTCATGAAACTCCAGTATCCTCAGGGATAAATTTCAACATCCAGCAAGCACATCATACTACACTCATTGTTTGCAGCTTGTCTCTGTTCTAGACCTCAGGCTCCTTGTGGGCAGGGCCATGTGGGGTGCCCCTGGCATCTCAGCGTTCCCCCTGCCCAACGTAGAACTGGATCCAGAGGCTGCACCCAGCACATGCTTGTGCAATAAACCAAGAAACAAGTGAGCAAGAAACTCCATAAAACCCACGTGAAATGACTTGCGCTGGGGCTGGAGCTCAGGTGTCCTGGTTCCCGGCCCAGCACGGGTTGTACTCCATGGCCCTGCCTGGCCTCCATGGTATACTCCCTTTCTAGAGGTGCATTCCGCCACGCTGCTGGCCTTCCCAGATTTCCAGTTTACATCTGAACTAATTTTCCTGTGGGGCAATGAATGGTTCTGGTGCACTTGAGGGTTCTTTTTTTCTTGCTTGCTCCTTTTACTAATATGTAATTTTTTATTATTTCCCATGACAGTTCACATTATAAACCAAGACAATGCACGTAAATGAAAACACACTCTATCTAGCACCACAGCGTTACTATAAAGACATTTTTTTAAATATTTACTGGTCATTTACCTTTTTGTTGTTTTTTGAGACGGAGTCTTGCTCTGTCGCTCAGGCTGGAGTACAGTGGCACCATTGTGGCTCACTGCAACCTCCGCCTCCCGGGTTCAAGCAATTTTCCTGCCTCAGCCTCCCGAGTAGCTGGGACTACAGATGCCCACCACCACACCTGGCTAATTTTTGTATTTTTAGTAGAGACAGGGTTTCACCATGTTGGTCAGGCTGAATTTGAACTCCTGACCTCAGGTGATCGCCCACCTTGGCCTCCCAAAGTGCTGGGATTACAGGCGTGAGCCACCATGCCCGGCCGGTCATTTACTTTAATAACAATACATATACCATGTTATCACCATGGAATGTAAATTCAAGTTAGACAAGAGAATTTCACAAGTGAAATAGCATTCTGTAGTATATAGAAGCTTGGGTATACTGTCTGACCAAACCAGCTTGTTCATAAGTCATTAATAAAATCCATTATAGGTGTTCAGTTTAATATTTACAATTTTTATGGAAAAATCAGCAATGAACACACTTAAAAAGTGTTCATTTACGTTTGCATGAGCACTTAAAATACATATTTCTATTTCAAGATGACATTTAAAAGTTATTCTAATATAACAGCAGCAAAAATATAGTTTGCAATTACCAAAGAACTAAACTAGAATCTATAAGTTATTCTCATGTTTACAATTGTGATTCTTTAATAAATACTGCTATCATGCAGCTCTATTGTAAGCTTTCTAGATTTGGTTTAAACACACACGTATATATGGTCAGTTGTGGGAAGCTTTACCAGTTATATTCCATGCACTTTTGGGACAGAGTTCTTAAAGAGCCAGCCAGTCCACAAAACAGGTAGAAAAAAGTTACATTAACTGGGGCAAATAGGACGCTTATATAACATCCAAAATAGGTGAGATTCTGCAGCAAACTGGGACTACTACAGGGTTGGCTTGTTATCCTCTTTAGAACCAAGTTCATCTTAACAATTTAAGAAGGTGAACATTTCAACACCATCAAATGCATTTAGGTGACATGTTTCTTTTAAGTCAACTTGACTACCTTGAATGACCTAGTTAGTAAACTAATCACTAGTAATTCGGTTACCAGGCAAATCAAGCCTGCAAGAAAGGAAGCCAATATTCAAAATGCCGTGTTACCATCTAAACCCATACAAATTAGTTTATTTTCAACGATCATACGTAACTTCAGTAATGAGACGTCTAACTAAAGCAAGCTCCTCCAGCAAGACCAAGACAGCATCTCTTCATTAAAGGCTTAGGCTTTGCCCAGAATTCCTGATACATGGAATAGCCCATAACAACAGTCATTGCTCCTACAACACAGCCTTGGGCTGCCACATGCATGTGAATCAGATGAAGGGACATTTTAGTATTTCCCCTGCTCTTCAATGTGTGTAATCCATATGCAACAATTGCTGCAAAACCTGCCATTCCAATGGGTATGAATGGGCCTCTTTGGCTTTTCGAATAAGTTTGGATCCCTGATCTTCATCACATGAAGAAAGGGAAACATCTGTGACTGTTGATATAGTGATTGATTGAAGATTCTCCCTAGAGCAAGAAAACCTCTCACGACAACCGGCTTCTGATCCCCACCCATGCGCCCAGTCCTGCCGGCTTCTCCTATAAAGACCTTTTTAATATAGACAAATTAGTTGCTAAATGCAGAAACTGAAATTACGCTTCTAGATATCTCTTGTAGCCGAAGAAGAAAAAGGTTTTAGAATCAGTAAAGATTTTATTATAAGCCTGCTATTAGCTTTCCCTTACTAGCAATTAAGGTTCACAGGAGAGGGAGAGGCCAGGGACAATGGCAAGGACCCAGATGGATCCAGGATGGTCTGGGCTCAAACTCAAGCCTCTGCCACTTCCCAGCCAGGTGACTTTGGGTTATGAACTCCTCACCCCGACTCTCTGAGTCCATTTCCATCAGATGGGAAAGGCCACCAGGACCTTGCTCCGCTATTACTGGGAGGATTCATTAAAATAAGGCTTGGACTAGGGCTAGAGCACACATATTCAAAGCTAAATACTGGTGATTTTTAATTAATGCTTATATGAGTTAGCCAAAAAAACTACTTGACCAAAGTGAATTCGAACAAACATGCAATTTGGAAGAAAGCTAAGAACAACTTAGCCACAGCAAAAATACCACTGAAAAGCAACGCCCCCAGTAGTGAGCACTGGAAACCCTGCAGATTAGTCTTCCTCTATGCAAAGCATTTCCATAGTTTTCCCAGAGATTTTCTATTGTCTTTCAGTTGTAGTTTGAATTGATTTTATTTCATTTATTTATTTTTTTATTTTAGACAGAGTCTCACTCTGCCGCCTAGGCTGGAGTGCAGTGGCACAATCTCGGCTCACTGCAAGCTCTGCCTCCTGGGTTCACACCATTCTCCCGCCTCAGCCTCCCAAGTAGCTGGGACTACAGGTGCCCGCCACCACGCTCGGCTAATTTTTTTGTATTTTTGGTAGAGATGAGGTTTCACCGTGTTAGCCAGGATGGTCTCGATCTCCTGACCTCGTGATATGCCCACCTCGGCCTCCCAAAGTGCTGGGATTACAGGCGTGAGCCACCGCGCCCAGCCTGAATTTATTTTCAATAATTTTTTCTTGCTCTTCATTGTAATGGGAAATCTTAGGACACAGTAACTGTTCATTAATAAGAAAACAACTTAAATGGCCAAGAAAAGAGAAAATGCTTGAGCCAATCTCTCCTACTAAGGTGATTTAAGTGAATTATGGAGTCTCACAAAATACTATACATAGCATGAGCTCTTTTTTTTTTTTCTTTTTTGAGACAGAGTCTTGCCCTGTTGCGCAGGCAGGAGTGCAGAGGTGCAATCTCAGCTCACTGCAACCTCCGCTTGCAGGTTCAAGCAATTCTCCTGCCTCAGCCTCCCAAGTAGCTGGGACTACAGGCGTCTGCCACCATGCCCAGCTAATTTTTGTATTTTTAGTAGAGATGGGGTTTCACCATGTTGACCAGGCTGGTCTCGAACTCCTGACCTTGGGATCCACCCACCTTGGCCTCCCAAAGTGCTGGGATTACAGGCGTGAGCCACTGCACCTGGCCAGCATGAGCTCATTTTTGAAAAGCACTGTATCTGCAATAAAAGGGCATGGTGACATCCTGGCCGAGCACAGTGGCTCACTCCTATAATCCCAACACTTTGGGAGGCGGAGGCGGGCAGACCCCCTGAGGTCAGGAGTTCGAGATCAGCCTGCGCAACACGGTGAAACCCAGTCTCTCCTAAAAATACAAAATTAGCCGGGTGTGGTGGCACATGCCTGTAATCCCAGGTACTCAGGAGGCTGAGGCAGGAGAATAGCTTGCCTGGGAGGCAGAGGATGGAGTGAGCCGATATCGCTCCGTTGCACTCCAGCCTGGGCAACAAGAGTAAATCTCCATCTCACCAAAAAAAAAAAGGCACGCACGGTAACATCCGTACCAAAGGACTGCAAGTGGGTGGAGAGCGAGGTGGGACTGTGGGGGCTCCCTTTGCTTCTTTTGCTTTCTTTCTATTTTACTGTTTCTGAGATGAGAGGGCATTACATTTGCCTTAGGAAATAAACTAAAAGACAAAGCTCAAATAATTTTTCAGGCGCACCTGTAATCCCAGCACTTTGGGAGGCCGAGTTGAAAGAATTGCTTGAGCCCAGGAGTTCAAGACCAGCCTGGGCAACATAGTGAGACCTTGTCTCTAAAAAAATTTAGTCTTTTGATTAATTTTTTAACATTAAAATATCTCATTTGTTTCAGTCCAATTCTACTTTTTCTGCCTTTTTGATATTTTAAAATGTTTTCAAACAGGGATAAAAAAAAAAATTAAAGTTGTTCCCCAGTCTGTGAAATGGGAATAATGATACCTACCTCGAATGGTGATTGTAAAAGTTAAATGAGATGTTTTCTTTAAAATTTCTTGCATAGTCCCAGGCACATAACAGATCCTCAGTAAGCAGTGATCAATGATTCTTCTCTTGTGGACATTGGATGTGTCCTTTTTTTTCTTTTTTCTTTTTTATAGACAGAGTTTCACTCTTTTTGCCCAGGTTGGTGTGCAGTGCTGTGATCTCGGCTCACTGCAACCTCCACCGCCTGGGTTCAAGTGATTCTCTTGCCTCAGCCTCCTGAGCATCTGGGATTACAGGTCCACACCACCACATCAGACTAAGTTTGTATTTTTAGTAGAGATGCGGTTTCACCATGTTGGCCAAGCTGGTCTCGAACTCCTGACCTCAAGTGATCCACCGGCCTCGGCCTCCCAAAGTGTTGGGATTACAGGCATGAGCCACCACACCCAGCCAACACTGGATGTGTTCTAACAAGCCTTTGTTGTTGGACATTCACTTTGTCTCTTCTTTGGCCTGCAGGTTGTTTTGGTGAATTCTTCTGGGTGGACATTAGGGTGTTCTCTCATTACTTTTACTGGGAGGCCTGTGATGTATTTCCAAGTGATTGCTGTCCTTCCACTCCCAGCCCACTTCCCATTCCAGGCTATTCACACAACAGCCAGAGTTGCTCCTTTTAGAATTTGAATGGGATCGTGCTGGTTTGCAATCCTCCAACGGCTTTTCATCATTTTTGAGACTGTGGTCCATAAGCCCCTGTGCTCTCAGGCCCCGGCTGCTTCCTCAGGCTCACGTCCTGCCTTGGTTCTCCCTTGTTCCCTGTGGACCACCCGCTCTGATCTCCTCACTGCTCTCCAACACACCAAGGCTGCTCTGCCTCAGGGCCTTTGCACATCTCGTCCCCTCTGAGGAGCATCCCAGCAGTGCATGAAAGCATCTGTTCCATTTCCCCTCCCCTAATCTAGGCCTTCCTTGATTGCCCTCTCTGAGGTCATACCCCTTCTCCCTCTATCTTTTTGCCTCTCTTCATGGCATTTACTACATGATATTAAATATTTATATATCTATTTGATGCTCTCTTTCTCTCACCAAAATGTGAGCTTCCCAAGGAGATAGACTTTGTCAGCTTTGTTCATACCTGTTTGCCCATCCGGGACTTAGAAGGACACCCATCACTGAACTTTCAGTAAGCATTTGTTGAATGAATGCATGAATAAAATAAGTGAATGAAGTATGTTCTTAATATTGGCTACAAATAGTATAAGTAGGAGTAATGTCCTGAACATAGATTAGAAAGAAACAACTTTAATCTCCCAAAGAGGAAACAACCCCTGAAACATGGTTGAGATTCTTAAAGAAGTCCAACCACTTGCCATACCACCCACTGATGCATCAAAATGAGTAACAGCTGGCCAGGCACGGTGGCTCACGCCTGTAATCCCAGCATTTGGGAGGCCGAGGCGGGTGGATCATCTGAGGTCAGGAGTTTGAGACCAGCCTGGTCAACATGGTGAAACCCCATCTCTACTAAAAATACAAAAATTAGCTGGGCATGGTGGCATGTGCCTGTATTCCCAGCTACTCACGAGGCTGAAGCAGGAGAATCGTTTGAACACAGGAGGCGGAGGTTGCAGTGAGCCGAGACTGCACCACTGCACTCCAGCTTAGACAACAGAGTGAGACTCCTTCTCAAAAAACAAACAAACAAAAAGTAGTAGCTGACAAATAGGAAACGAGGATTTTCATTTCCAACCAATCATCATTTTGACCAATTATCAGTTTGTCCAGCTTGCTTGTGGTCTTTCGGCCATGTCCCCTGGGATCAGTGTGAAGGTGTGGCCCCAGAAATTACTCAAGCTTGGGAGTAATTTCTCCCAAGGCTAACGTACATTCCCCAAAATGTACATTTTGCGGAGCCCTGGGAGAGCCTCCAATGCTGCCCACCCAGCTCCAGGAGGGCAAAGTCCAGATTCTCCAGATCTGGGGGTCAGGCTGTATTTCTATGGGAAAACCACACTTTCTATCCCACTTCAATTCCACGTGGGGTGTCCCAGCTCAGAATGATCCCTCCTCTCCCAGAGGCATACAGGGTGCCTGCACCATCATTTCCAGAAAGGTGTGAAGAGTCAGTTGTGAGGATGGCGGGGGAAATTTCTGTTGGAAGAAGAAAGGCTAGGGTAAGGTGGAAGAGCATCATGGAAATGGATAGGTGGAGAAGTTGGGAGGATTGCTTGGTCCAGTTTCTATTGTATATTTTGCAAGTGAGTGTGAGTGTGTGTGCGTGAGAGAGAGGGCGTGAGAGAGAGCCCACCTGTGTGCTTCTGTATAAATGTGGCTGTGTTTTTGTGTCTGGGTCTGTTGACTGTTCTTCTGGGCATCTTATGGTTATTTGCTTATTACGTGCTTGTTTCTGTGTGTGTGATTGTGTCTGTGGGTCTGTGTCTGTCTGTCTGCTTACTCACGTGTCCTTTTGGTTAGCTCTCTCTCACTGCGTGCATGTGTGTAAGACTTGATGCCGGTGTTGGGGTGGGGGGCAGGGAATCACTTCTACAGACAAACAAATATGAGTACAGCCTTCGCCTCTGCTTGCTGGAACTCTTCAGAAAGTTTGTGCCTGATTTGGAAGAAGTGGGAAGATGGACAAGACACGGCGTTACATCAAGTCACAAGGGAGGGAGAGGCTGGGTCTGGGAGTTGCAGCTGGAAAAACGGCATGAAATGAAGTGTCCGAATCCTTCCCCGTGTCCAAGCAGAGAGTCTCCTGAAGGTATCCAGACTCCTGAGCATGATCCACAGGGGCCACCTGATGGGTCACTGATGATCTCTTACTACCCTGCCCTGTGCTTGCCACGGCTTCCCAAACACCCTCTGCTCTTCCAGACTCAGATCTTTGCTACAGACACGGCTTCGTCCTTCAGAACTTTGCTTGAACAGCCCCTCCTTCCTACTTCCCCAGAACTCAGCCTCCCTTGCCTGTATGCCCACAGGCCTGGCCACCCTTGTCTCTGTGCACTTCCATCCTTGCTGCCTCCACTGTCACCCCAGCAGGCCTGGGAGCTCCTTGAACCCGGGGTCCTGGCTTGTCTGATTTCGTACAATCAGAGCCCAGCACTTGGCTTAATGTAAGTAGAGTAGGTCAAGTCGGCAGCAGGGAGGGAGTGGGCTGAGCCCAGCAGACTTGGGTTCCATCCCTGCTCTGTCACGAGCTGACATGGTCTGTCTCTTGTACTTGTTGGGCCTCGTTTCATCCCCTGGGAGGATGAGGAGGAGGTGGAGGGCACATGAGAACCACTCGCACACATAGGCCCTCAGCAAATGGCTCCCGTGGTTGTACAGAGGGTTACAGAGAACACTTTTTTTTCTATCCTTCTCAAAATTACCTCCTAGAAAAGAGGGAGTTGTCTTTTGTATGGAGCTCTTGCAAAGTGCCTCGTTTTTACCGAGAACTCTCTCAATTGCTTTATTTTGAACAGCAAAGAAATGTTTGGGGAATGTACATTAGCCTAAAACCACCTCAAACAACATGGGTTTAGAATTCTTAAAGAGATAATCTGACAGAATCTGTAAGAAAAGGAGTCAGAAACATTTTACACAGATTTAGCAATTCTTCCTCGGGGTATGACCTCAAATTACAAGTGCTGGATGTCATGGCAAATAAGCCTTTTAAAGCTCGGCTTGAAAAAGCAATGCTGAGTGGTTCTTTTGTGGAGAGCACGAATATACACACACCCGCAGAATGAATACAAATCCCGACTGTGCTCATGTCATGCAAATGGGATGGAGACCTTGTTTCCAGCGACAGCCTCCGATGTGGAAGCAAAAAGTGCTGGATCTCAGGGCAGTCAGAAAGAAGAGAGGAGTAAGGTCTGAAAAACTAAACTGTACAATGTAAAATGTGGCTCTGTGGAGCAGACACTTTAAAAAGTTTCCAAAAATTGTAAAATTATTTTATCTTATTTTTTAGAGATGAGGTGTCACTCTGTCGCCCAGGCTGAAGTGTAGTGGTGCAATCGTATCTCACTGCAGCCTTGCATTCCTGGCCTCATGCAATCTTCCCTCCTCGGCCTCCTTATGTGTGGCAAAAAACGGAATAAAGCTGTTTACTGCATTGCAATGTGTATATGGAGAAAAGCGATGTCTCTAAATGAATATTATTATAAAATTGTAAGTAATTTTCTGTTTACTTCTACATTGCACAACTGAGCTAATACATTGAATAAGTGGGCCTTTTGCCTAGTTTATTGCCATGCCTAAAAGTTTATATATTCAACCAGGTCCAACCACATGTTTTTTTGGTTCCTCGATTTCGGAATGGAAGGCATTGCTTTATATTTGGGCATACGCGGGAGACTGAGCTTTTAAACCCTAATGAGAACTGACAA
Source organism: Mandrillus leucophaeus (assembly GCF_000951045.1). Taxonomy (NCBI): domain Eukaryota; kingdom Metazoa; phylum Chordata; class Mammalia; order Primates; family Cercopithecidae; genus Mandrillus; species Mandrillus leucophaeus. The sequence continues at coordinate 1,678,281 of NW_012103943.1, forward strand.
GAGGCTGAGTATCTGGGACCAGTTTGAAGATGTTTTCCCCCTTAGATTTGTCTCTGTATTTGGAGAAAGATAAAGAGGAACATTGAGAAAATACTCTCCTAAGGAAGAAAGGAGAGAATTCCAGAGGAACTGCACAAACACCATCACGACATGGGAGAAGCAGCTGCTTTCTAAGGTAAGAAAGACAACTACGGCTCCATCTATTGGATACTCACTATGAAACTAGCATCGTGCCAAGCACGTTACCTAAATTACTGCTTCCCCCAATCCTACTTATAAAGCAGGCATTATTATTATTTGCACTTTACAGATAAAGAAACTGAGGTTTTAGAACTTGCCCACGTCCCACAGATAGGACTTGCTGAAGTTAGAATTAAGAACCAGGCCTGACCTCTTAATCACGGCCTTGTAGCAGCTCTTCTGAACATTTCCTACTGTTTGTGCAAAGTGATTACATCAGAAAGGCAGGAAAGGGTTCTAGGAAGGAACTGTAACTCAATCCCTCTGGTCACTCCTCGTTTGCTGGGCCTTGTGGATCTTCCCACATGTTTCATCACTAGAGAGCTGGGGTCTCGAAGCCACTACTGCCGGCTGATATGGAGGCCATGAATGCAACGGAGAGGAGTGAAGGGGCCTGGGGCAAGCAATCGGGAGAGGTGGCGGCTGTGGAAAGACAGAGTGCCCATCCCTTTCTCAAGGTGGGTGGAGATACTGCTCCAGCCCATTGCTGTCATTCAAATCATGGGCCCACTATGACCACGTCTTCAAATATTTTCAGAGGATAGACAGCCAGATTTTTGAGTGGGAAGGCTTATATTTAAGAGTCGATCGCTAGCTCAAATGAGTTTTTCCAAACCCATGTAGAACGAAAAAAAAGCACATGGGGTGCTGGAGCTGCCACTTGAGCTGCTGCATTGCCATCTCTGTGTCTGGACACTGCTCCAGCATGAGGCAGGTGGGAGAGCGCCGACGTCAGCATCCTAAAACGTAGATTCACATCCCACCACTGCCCCTATGTACCTGGGTAGCCTTCCCGAGCCTCAGTTTTCCTGTCTGTAAAATGGGAAACACTGATCATCCTTACTTTATGGGTTGTTGAGAACAGCAAGAACACACTTGAGTGTCTGAGGGACGTGGCAAACCTACCGTGGCCAGTGGAAAATTTTCGTTTCCCTGCTCCCTGTAACCTATACTGCCTCCACAGTCTCCCTGATCGGAGCACCACTGTCTTCTTTCTGCCCTCTCTGGCAGAAATGCAGACATCTTCTTTGAGCCCTATTTTTTTTTTTCTTTCTTTTTTTTTAAGACTCTGCTTTCAGAGCTTTCCATTGGCTGGCTCCTTCTTGCTCACATGCCACTTCTTCAGAGGGCGGGGGCAGTCTACCTTTTTGATGTTGCCACCTGTCTCCTATGGCACACCATCGTCACGCTGCTACCACATTGCTTTCTCAGTAGCCTCATCGTGATCATGTTTATTTACTTGTTTCAGAGTTTATTGCCTGTTTTCCCAAGTAGAGCAAGAACCTCACGGGTCTTTGTTCACTGCTGATTGCCAGCACCCAGAAGACTTGGCACATAATTGGCACTCAGTGGATATCCGCTGAATAAGTGAATGTGTGCAGAGTGCTGTGTAAATATGACATACAATGTGATACCATGGCTATTAGGAGCTGTTTTCTTAGACAGCAGAAAGGAGGGAGGCTGCTTAGAGAGGGCTCTGGGGCTGGCCTGGAATCTTGCTTTAAATCAGCACCAGGTCATGCCCATTCCTTGCTCTTTTACCCAGTAAAATGTTTTTGCTTCAGAAGCTATTACAGAGATAGAGATAATACCTCCTGGAACACAGATAGAATCAGAAATACAGAATTACACTTTAAGCAGGCTGAACATCTCACAAAATCAGGCACGCCAGCCTGGGGGAGGCGGGGAGGCTGGACTCAGGGAAGGATGAAAGAAGAAGGGGACATCTTAGGGATGTCGAGGGCCCTGCTATCTGAGGAGGGAGCAACTGGCACTTTAACCCATTCCCTTCCTTCTCTTTTCCAACATTGGGGTCTCAGGTTTTTAGATTGTTTGAAGGACCCCTCACTATCTTCTGGCCTCTTGCAGTTTGGAGATGTGACTAACACCCCTTCTCAATGTTCTGTTACTCTTTCTGAGGACCTAAAAAGAAAGTCTGCATTGTTGCTACTTTGTGCTTAATACTGCCTCTGAAATTTGCTGACCTAGCTTTTCACCAGATTCTGCTGGGGCAGGAGTGTCTAGTGAGACTTAAAAGTTGTTTACTTTGACAATTTGTCTCTGCCTGTGACAGGTGCCACTTCCATTTCCATTAGTGAGCAAAAGTTTCCTTTTATTTAATTAATTAATTTATTTATTTTGAGACAGAGTCTTCCTCTGTTGCCCAGGCTGGAGTGCAGTGGTGCGATCTCAGCTCACTGCAACCTTCGCCTCCCAGGTTCAAGTAATTCTTCTGCCTCAGCCTCCCAAGTAGGTGGGACTACAGGCACGTGCCACTACTCCCGGCTAATTTTTGTATTTTTAGTAGAGACGGGGTTTTGCCATGTTGGTCAGGCTGGTCTAGAACTCCTGACTTCATGATCCACCAACCTAGGCCTCCCACAGTGCTGGGATTATAGGCGTGAGCCACTGCGCCTGGCCAAAAGTTTCCTTTTAGAATAAATGCTCTTATGCTTAAAAAAGAGGGAGGGTAGATTTATCTTAAAGGAGGATATAAAGTAAGGAATTGCACATGTGGTATGTGGATGTGATACTCCTGCTTTTGGGGTGGGAGTGCGAATGGCTGGTGTTAAATGCAGCCTCATTGGACATGTTCTCAAACAACTCCAAGACGTGGCCCCGGTGCAACTTGCCAACTTTGTTTCCTTTTATTCCCCTTCATTTAGGATATTTGCCCCAAGCTTAACTCCTCCCTGCTTTTCCGTGCCCCTGCCTCTGGGCTTTACTCACTCTGTTCCCCCTCCTGGCCTGCCCTTCTTTCACATACATGGCCTACAAGATGCAACTCAGATTCAGCCGAACTACCGGCCTCCCTTAACTCTCTGCACCGTCTTTACAATAATAACAGCTATTGTGTAAGCACTTCTCATTGGCCAGGCACTATAGGCACAGGCATATTGAAGGTTGCAACAATCAGAGAGATTTGTTCTTATTAAGGGCTATAACCAGGACCTGAGCTGAAAGCAACAGGTGCTTAACCTCCTCACTCTTGGTCACCCTTGCCTTTTCTGTGCAGACTCAGAGTCACCTGGGTTTGTCTGCTGCTCTGACGATAGGGAAGTCCTTTTTACTTCTTTTCTTTTCTTTTTCTTTTTTTTTTTTTTTTGAGACAGAGTCTCACTCTGTCGCCCAGGCTGGAGTGCAGTGGCGTGATCTCAGCTTACTGCAACCTCCAGCTCCCCGGTTCAAGCAGTTCTCCTGCCTCAGACTCCCAAGTAGCTGGGATTATAGGTGCACGACACCACGCCTGCCTAATTTTTGTATTTTTAGTAGAGATGGAGTTTCGCCACGTTGGCCAGGCTGGTCTCGAACTCGTGACCTCAGGTGATCCTCACACCTCAGCTTGCTGGGATTACAGGCGTGAGTCACTATGCCCGACCTGGAAAAGCCCTTAAAGACACATTTGTGAATCACTCTCCAACCGTGGAGGGGCTGGCATGTTTCTTGGGTTCTGTGAGCCTCGAGCCAGATTTTGTTGACACTCTCCTGATATTCAAGCTGGGTGGGGCTGCAGACCTTTAGTGGGAATATGTAACAAAGAGGTAAGTATACTAATTGTTTCAGGGGACAAGTCCTCACTTACCTTCCCATCCTTGTAAAGGTGGGGTTCCCCCGGGGGCGCCGTCCCAGAGTAGTGGAACAGCCAGAGCTTGAGTTTTCTCTCCACAGGACCCTGGGCAACCTTCTCCAGCTCTTTGAGCCTCAGTTTCTTCATCTGTAAAACAGGGCTGCTGGGAGGCTGAAGTGCAATCAAGGAAATAAAATGTCTGACCCTGGGCCTTCACATAGTAGGTCCTTCATTCATCCCAGCTGGCTTTCTGCTCACCTCTTCTCATCCTCCCTGCCCTTGGCTTGCATGGCACATTCCCACATGCACAGGCCATTCAGACTGTTTGGATAGACGCCTCTTTCACTAGCAGGAGACCCTTGAGCAACTGACTCCTGAAACCTCACTTTCCTAATCTGTGAAATGGCGATGATCATCTGTTTATCCCCAAGGCTTGTTACGAGCGTTAATAAGATAATGTGGGATTCGTAAATAGTACCTGGCACATAGAAAATGATCTCTTACAAGACATGCCTCTAAACCACCTCATTCATCAACCAAATCTGAACCATCCAATCCCCTTTAACTTCTTGTATTTTTCCCGTCTTTCTTGCTTACAGTCACAAAAGCATTTCAAATTCCACAGTAAAGTACCAGGTATGAAGATGCAGAGATAGGAAGGAAATCTATGTACAAAGTTGAGGGCTCCTAACAGCTTGAATTATCGAACATGGGACAAAGACATGGACAATCTGACTTAAATGTGTAATTCACCTGAAGATCTCTTCAAAGTCCATTTTTTTTCACTTTGTTCCAAATGTTCTCAAGACAAACAGGTGCTCCTAAACTGGGAAAATCCAGGTGACGGTGAAATGAAAAAAAAATGTTCAGTTCAAGGCCTCATGTACCTATTTTACATCCACTGAGGGCCTTTGGACCCAAAGTTGAAAGATCATCTTGGTGTGTCCAGTCTTACTGGCGAAGGCAGACATGGGAGGAAGTGCTGCTGGAGGAGCTCCCTGGTGCTGAGTGAGGTGGTGCTGCAGGAAGGAAAGAGTAGAGGTCAGAGCAGTTCCAAAAAGGCAATAGCCAAGACACTGATGCGGCAGAATGAGCATTTCTGGTCAGACTCCAGTAGCTGACCTTGGAAACCATGCCCTGGGACATCATTTAGGATTTGTCATTTGCAAGCGCGGAAACAGACATTTTCTGGCCAAGGGGAGAAGGAACATACTGGAGGGATGTTGAGCAGCCATAAAGTGGACAGAAAGGCACATTCGGAAAAGGGCAGAAACGGGAGTTCTCTGGGGCTCCTGAGGGCCAGAACTCATCGGTGATGGGATGTGATGGGCTCCAAGGGCTTGTGTTTTTTCTTTCTCTGCATCACTTGGCTTACAATTCCAAGTCCAGGGAGAGAGACCTCGACTGTTCTAGCTGAGATCACATACCCACCCAAGCCTACGAGGTGAGTGGCGGGCACTTTGGGTGACAGCGACCCCATAACCGCACCTAGAAAAGGAGGGTACTTCTCCAGCTAGAAATGAGAGTGATACAATGATGTGGGACTACTATATCCAGTGCAGTGTCTAGCGCGGTGAGTAGGCCAGCTCCTGGAAAGTGACAAAGAATGATGGTTCACTGCCTTTTGATCCTGTACTTATTAGCCTTTAGTCTAAGCTAGGCCCTGTGTTAGGTGCTAGGAGAAAAGGTGAATGAATGAAGGAGCCCAAGGCTGTGAACGGGTTCTTTGATGCCAATTCCCTGCCCTCTAGGAGTGAATTTTCTAGAGCTAGGGAGGTCTGAAATCAGAGACAGCTAGAGGATGGGAGTGGGCCCCAGGGGCTGCCCATAATAGGTCCTTATTGATGTTTGCTGAAGGAATGGATGTCAGAACAGCAATGACAGAAAGAGCCTTGCTTAGGGAAAACTGCAAGAAGTGGCTGCCCCAGGCCATTTTTATTCCCACACCAATGGAGTCTCAAGACTTGCTTGGCTGAGACATCTTCACAAAGAGATTGTCAAAGCCTAGAATTTTTGGCAAACACAGGGACAAATCAGGCCTAGGGAGGCACAGGCCAAAAGCCTCATTTTAGGAGGTTGACCCTGGAGGAGGTGGTCTCACATATCCCTCCTCAGCAGTCATCTGTCAGGAGCCCCATGTCCTGATGGCAGGGTGACAGGGCACACAGTAGGCTCCGCACGTGGTCATGGAAGGAAGGAAGAGAGAGGAGGAAGGAAGGGACAGAAGAAATGCATAAGCAAGAAGAGAAGGAACTTCAAAATGAACAAGTAATGGGAATATGGAAAACTGAATACACAAATGAATTATGAGAGGAGAGCAGGCAGGCAGCGGGAAATGGAAGAATAAATGTATGCAGGTTTAAGAGAAGCCAGACCCTACTATTTACTAGCTGTGTGATCCCAGGCTCATCCTATTACTTAGCCTCTGGGGCTTCATTTTCCTCATCTGTAAAATGGGCCTAATTCTGGCACCTCTCCCAGAAGGTCATGGTGAGGACCACACGAGGGGATAGATGCTAAGTCCTTGGCTTGGCGGGAGAGCTCAGATGGCATGTCAGGTATTGTAACTAACAGGCTGCAAGATGGAAGTGAATGAATTAATGAATAAAAGAAATGAGGAGGAGGGAGAGAGGATGAGGAGAAGACAGTGCAGGGCCTTCATCTGGTTCTCTCTCTATCTTTTGTGGCCAGCCAGGGCTACAGACTGTCAGCCTCACAGACAGGGTACCTCTCCCTCCCTGCCCAGGCCCAGCCTGTTTGATTTCAGGAGGAAGATAAGATGCCTGCACTGCTTTTTCATCTCCTGCGTCTCCAGCCCTTCCCCCATTTCACCACCCCCTTGGCAATTGGGGCCTTCAAAGTCCCTGCTGGCTCCAGATCTGTAGATAATCGTTTGCTGTAATCCTACCCAGGAAAGGAGCTGATAAAGTCCAGATGGAGTGTGAGGTCTTCAAACTCACTTTCCCTGCCCAGATAACGCTGCTGGGGCCTCTCAGGAGTCCCCTTCCCTCTTGGGGGGAGAGGCAATGAGGGCAGTGGTTGTGTAGCACATGCACTGTAGTAACTGACTCGTTTATTAGGAAAACCTCTCGATTTCCTGTGCATGGTTCAGGGAGGGTGGGTGGATGGAGAAGGAGCACTAGATTTGAAGTCAGAACAGATTGGGCTCCAATTAAAATGGCAGCATGAATCCCCATTTTCCAGAGTACTGGGAGCATTCAGGGATACACTGGACATGGAAAGACCTGGGCCAGGGGGAAGGCTCAGGCCTTACCTTTGTTCTGTGAGGGTCTGGCACATCGGTCAGACTTCCCCAGGTGGCCCAGGGAGGCTCTCCCTGCACCTGAGCCACAGGACGGAGACAAGTTGGGTCCCGGACCTACCCATAGGAGGCAGCTATAAGATCCTGCCTTGCAGTCAGGCAGGCCTGGTTTGATTTCAGCCCTTTCCTTCACTGACTGTGTGACCTTGGGCAGATTGCCAAAGCTCTCTGGGCTTCAGTTTCCTCATCTGTAAAGGGTGTGCTAATAATCTCCACCTCAGCGGCTGGTTGAAAAAAGTCAAATGAAATAGCAGACAAGAAAGCACTCTGTGATTAGGAAAACATGCAAAAGCAAGAGGCTACTCTTCTCGCCGCTATCAAAGTGGAGAGGCCATGTGGTTAGACGTGGTCAGGGGATGCGGGAAAGGTCCACCCACATGCTCAAGACCCAGTGCTCCCGGCCACAGTAACCTCCATCGGCCCATCTGATCCCTGAGCTCCCCTGAGGAGGTCCAGAGGCCTGACTTTCCAGGTCAGCATGTCGCCCTGGGCTGTGGGGTGGAGGCACAGGGCAGTGGCAGCTCTGGACATGCTCTGCAAAGGGTGAGGGATCAGGGGTGGGCTAGGGGCCCCTGAGGGGGAGGCCTTTGACTTAGCATGATTCCCCCACCTCACCCCGCTTTGACTAACTTTCTATCCCTTTCATAGACCCATTACGTAAATCCATCCAGATTGAAGATCTGACCCTACCTACTTCTAAGAGAATTTAGGGTATTTTAAGATTAAAACACAGAGCAAAATAAGACTTTTAAAGAGGTTGTCAGGCCGGGCGCGGTGGCTCACGCCTGTAATCTCAGCACTTTGGGAGGCCGAGGCAGGCGGATCACGAGGTCAGCAGATCCAGACCATCCTGGCTAACACAGTGAAACCCCGTCTCTACTAAAAATACAAAAAATTAGCCAGGCGTGGCAGCGGGCACCTGTAGTCCCAGCTACTTAGGAGGCTGAGGCAGGAGAATGGCGTGAACCCGGAAGGCCGAGCTTGCAGTGAGCTGAGATCGCACCACTGCACTCCAGCCTGGGCAACTGAGCGAGACTCCCTCTCAAAAAAAAAAAACCTCTCAAAAAAAAAAAAAAAAAGAGGTTGTCTGCTGCTCAATCTCATAATGAGAAAAATGCAATAGAAACTACAAGAGATGCCCTTTGTCCTTATCAGATTGGCAGAGATGAGAAGCCTGATAATGCTCTGAGTTGGTGAGTTTGTAGGGGAGCAGGCATGCTCACCACTGTTTGAGACAGGGAAACGTGTACAGCCTCTTTGGAAGGCAACTGGGTTACAGTTGTTAAAATTAAAATGTGGTTTTTTCTGGACCCTGCAATTGTAGCATTTTATCTCCCAGTTATACCTGCAAACATGGGCAAAGGCGTGAATACAAGGAGTTTCGCCGTGACTAATGCCTGTAATCCCAACATTTTGGGAGGCCAAGAGAGGCGGATCACTTGAGGTCAGGAGTTTGAGACCAGACTGGCCAACATGGTGAAACCCTGTCTCTGCTAAAAAATACAAAAAGATTAACCAGGTGTGGTGGTGGGCGACTGTAATCCCAGCTACTCGGGAGCCTGAGGCACGAGAATTGTTTGAACATGGGAGGCAGAGGTTGCAGTGAGCTGATATCGCGCCACTGCACTCCAGCCTGGGCAACAGAGCGAAAGTCTTAATAAAAAACCAAAAAAACAAAAAAAACTCAAGAATTTTAATCGCATAATTACACATTGAGAAAAACATGAAAAGTACCCAAATGCCTATTATTAGGGAACTGGATTAATAAATTACATCGTAGTCATTCACAGAAACATAACACAGTCTAGGGCATGTATAATATGCTCTTCTGGGTGTGTGTAGAGGAGATACACAGAGGTTTGTGTGTGCACAAACAAGCTTTGAACTGACTACAATAATTGCATCTAGGGAGGGAAGCTGAATGCCTGGGGCTCACAGGTGAGGGGAGATATACACATCACTATATTTTAAAACTGTCTGAACTTTTTACTATACGTATGTATGAATTATGTATGTATGAACTATGTATGTATGAATTGTAAAATAAATAAATTTCTAAAGATGCTCCTGTCAAATAAAAAAAATCAAGAAAATATCAACAATCAAAACCAGAAAACACACACACACACACAGACAACACATCTGAAATTCCCCATAGAACGGCACAGCAGTTTGCCTACTCAGACACTCAATAAATATTAAAAACAAAGTTTTGAATTACCTCATGAAGGAAGCAGAGTAAATGTTCTCTGGCACTTGAACCGAACAGATTTATAATACTTGTGCAATACATTTTGCTGTCAGTTTGCGGATACAAAGAAAAAATGGCAAACAGGTTACGCTACATAGTTTGCATTTTCTGACATCAGAAAGTCCATACATTAGTCTACTGAGATAACATTTCTCTTGAACCAACAAGCAATTAGCAGCTTTCCCCTTGCTCTCTGGACCCTCCCCAAAAACCTGAAATACTGATGGGTGTGGTGTCACTCTGTGAGTCTCAGTTCCCTGATCAGCAAAACAGGCAAAATAACCTTTGCATGGTGTTGTGAGGAATAATTGGAAACATGTGGATACCAGCACATTGCAGAAACTTTGAAGGCACACAATAGGCATTAGTTTCTCTCCCTTCCTTTAAACACTGGAAAAGACTAATTCTTCTGAGCCAATGACATTTACCTTCATGTCTCACTTGATATAGCAAATTTCAGTGCAGTTACAATGACTATTTTACCTCTGGATTAGTGGAAAATGGTCATCCTTATTCAGAAATGAGGGTGCTGTCTTCCTGGAAACAACCGGCCAAGCCTGATTACATGTAGCAACTATGAATTACACATTGTAGAATACTGACATTACTTTTCAGTTCTTGTCTGGAACTGACATTATTTTACAGTTTTTTATATTCAATGGAAACTTGGCTAAGTTGACTACTCCTCACTGATATAATTAAGATTTTCTATTCAGGTGCTCTGGGTTCCAGGTTTTTTCTAGGAGAGTCATGTTATATTCAGATGCATTTAGGCTGGATGTGGTGGCTCTTGCCAGTAATTCCAGCACTTTGGGAGGCTGAGGCAGGTGGATCACATGAGGTCCAGAAGTTCAAGACCAGCCTGGGCAACACGGAAAAACCCCTTCTCTACCAAAAATGCAAAAATAAGCCAGACGTGGTGGCACACGCCTGTAATCCTAGCTACTTGGGAGGCTGAGGCACAAGAATCACTTGAATCTGGGAGGTGGAGGTTGCAGTGAGTTGAGATTGCGCCACACTGCACTCCAGCCTAGGTGACAAAGTGAGACTCCGTCTCAAAAAAAAAAAAAAAAAAAAAAGAAGATGCATTTAGCTGCAAACAACGGCAACCCTAACTCAAGGTAAAACAGAGTGAGCTTTAGGTACAATTGATTCAGCAGCCAAATGATCACATCAGAAACCCAGGTTTCTTCCATGTTTCTTCCATCTTTCCAGTCTGCTATCCTTAGGGCTGGCTTTACCCTCAAGTTGGTAGCAAGATGGCTGCTGCAGATCCAGGGTTCCATCTAAACACTAAAACATCCTGAGGAAGAAAAGAAACCATCATTTTTCCCAGTTCTGTCTTAGGAGCAACAACACTGAAGAAGTTGCTCAGTATACTTCTCACATCATAGGCTGGAGATGCGTCACATGCTCATTCCTAAACCAATCATGGAAAAGAGCATGGGTTGCCTTTGGACCAATCAGGCTTACCCCTGGAGCTGGGGGGTGGGCTGGCTGCCAGGGAGCAGCAGAGTGTACCTGCTGCATTGTCACGTGCAGACAGATTTTAAAATGGCTTCCAGTGATCCTTAACTCTCACACCTTTGTGTAACTCTCTCCTTTTAAGTGTGGGTGGGACCTTTGGTTTCTAACCAAGAAAATATGACAAAAGTGATGAAATGTCACTCCTATGATTACCTTACATTGTGAAAGTTTCCGTCTTGCTAACTGACTCACTCTAGAGACTCTCTTTGCTGGCTTAATGAGGTGAACAGCCATCTTGGAAAGACTATATGGCAAGGAGAAGCTGCCTCTGGGAGCTGAGAGCACTCTCTAGCCCACAGCCAGCAAAATGCTGAGGCCTTCCCTCTTCCAACCACAAGAAAATGAATTCTGCCAACAGCCCAAGTTAGTTTGGAAGTGAAATCTTCCCCATCAAGCCTCCAGATGAGAACACAGCCCATCAACACCTTGACTGCCATCTTGAGAAGATCTTAAACAGAAAATCCCGCTAAGTGGTGCCTGGTTTCTGGACTTACAGAAACAGTAAGAAAATACATGGGTGTATTTGTTTTAAACTACTAAATATGTAGTAAGTTGTTACGCAGCAATAGAAAACTAATATAGTCAGTATCTTTTTTGTCTTTTTTTTTTTTTTTTTTTTTTTTTGAGATGGAGTCTTACTCTGTCGCCCAGGCTGGAGTGCAGTGGCCGGATCTCAGCTCACTGCAAGCTCCGCCTCCTGGGTTTACGCCATTCTCCCGCCTCAGCCTCCCGAGTAGCTGGGACTACAGGGGCCCGCCACCTCGCCCGGCTAGTTTTTTTTGTATTTTTTAGTAGAGACGGGGTTTCACCATGTTAGCCAGGATGGTCTCGATCTCCTGACCTCGTGATCCGCCTGTCTCGGCCTCCCAAAGTGCTGGGATTACAGGCTTGAGCCACTGCGCCCGGCCCTTTTTTGTCTTAATGACAGTGACAATAATTTAATTTTTTAAAAAAGTTTTGTGACAATGAGGAAGAAAATAGCTCTGCCTGGAGAAATATGTTGAAAAGAGCTTTGGAGCAAGGGGTCTTCCCTCAGGGGCTGGGTGGCAGCAGGTGGCAAATTCTCAGAGGATATGGGAAACTGCTCTGTAAAAAAAAAAAAAATATGGAGCAAGCTCAGAAGGAATTTGAGCTTCCAGGAGCTTTGGGAACAGAGAGTGAAGGAGGAGAGTCTGAGTCATCAGGGATGATGGAGGGTGTGCACTGCAGGAGTGGCCTTGACTTGCATCCCCCTCAAACATTTGGTAAGTTCACCTGTGCTTCATGTGAGTGCCCAGCAGTGGGTCAGGCAAAGAGGAGCCCAGTTTGACTTCTGTGTTGAGCAGGTACAGAAAGAGGCAGAGCTCCGGCGGCGGGTCCTGGAGAACCAAAGCTCCCATCACACCATCTCCTCAGTAGGGGCAGAGTGTATCAATTCGCTAGGGCTCCCATAACGAAATACCACAAACTGTAAGACAGTGGCTTCAGCAACACAATTTATGGTGTTACAGTTCTGGAGACTGGAAGTCTGAGATCAAGGTGTTGGTGGGGTTGGTTGCTTCTGAGGGTTCTGAGGAAGGAACTGTTCTATGCTTCCTGCCTAGCTTCTGGGGGCTGCTGGCAGTCCTTAACATTCCTTGGCCTGCAGCAGCACCATCCCAATCTCTGCCTTCATCTTCCCATGGCATTCTCCCTGTTTGTGTGGGTTCGAGGGGTGGGGCAATCTCCAAATTTCTCTTTCTAATAAGGATGGCAGTTACATTGGATTAGGGGTTCACCCTACTCGGATGTGGCTGTACCTTAGCTAATTACATCTACAGCAACCTATTTCCAAATAAGGGCACATTCCAAGGTACTGGGGGCTGGGACTTCAACATATAAATTTGGTTGCCAATCTCCATAACGTGGAGGTTGGCAGGAATCTGGGGTAGCACTAGATTTCCACCAGGTATGGACTTGGGTTAGAACAGGTAATTTGAGCTTCATTTGAAGAGGTCGATAGGGCCTAACTGACATCACTGTGTGAAGAAACTTTCCAGGGTTTGTCTGAAATAGCTCAGACATAACAGTATTCTTAGGAGCAGTTGCTTCCTCAAAGCATTCTGCAAAATGCCCAAAATAACCATTTCCCTGAGAACAGTGTCTCCTGCTGTCCCACAGCCCTGCCATGCCATCATTTTAACTATGATTTGTGTCTCATCTATCCAGAGGCAAGGAGAAAGTGCTTGAACTTCGTTCTCTTGGTGGGGGAAAAGTCTTGCTGCTGAGGTCAGGGATGAAGAGGCCAGCCTCCCTGGAGACAGGATTGGATGCTCCCACACTTCCTGGATGCCACTGTCAAATGGCGCAGCTCAGGGCTTTCTTGCCAGAGATGAGTAACCTTTGGGTGGTTCTCTTATCTGGAGACCCAGCCACGAAGACAACAGGTCTAATTGACTGCAATTAACCATCTACATGTCCTTTCTGAAGAGCACTCTTGCTTAAATTCTCTGACTGACTCATTTTCTTCTGTGACAACACAGGCTAAAAGGTGGTATTTGAAGGGAGAATGAGGCAGAGCTTATTACATTATCAACAATTCAACTCAGCACGTGCTGAGGAGATAGAGGCAGTGTCCTTGGAGGTAGAAAAGACACTCGTTCTTGTCTCTGTGAAAGACAGCTTTCGCAAATTGATTTCTCCCTCCCTTCACCTTTCCCTTCCTTTCTTTCTCTCGCCTTCCACTTAGTGTGTGCCAGGCACTAAATTCACAGAATGTTAGAACTATAATGATCTTAGAAACTGTCTAACAAGATTTCCAGGTAGGGGAACTGAGGCTCAGAGAAGGGAAGCAACCTGTCCAAAGACACACAGCTTTGTGAATACCAAACTGAATTCCAGGCTCGGGGGTTACTTTAGGACCATCATGAATATTTTGGGAAGAGATTACCCATATTGGATTTTGCTGTAAAGGAGAGCTATGAAAAGTTCTTCTCTATTCACCACCACGGCCCTCCCCTGCCCCTTCTGCCCCACCCAGAAAATGATCTGGTCAATCGATTGGTTTCCGAATTCCCTTTTTAAGACGCTAGCTTGCTTTCTTTGTTTTCTCATTGGAACCGAGATGTTTTTCTAAAGAACAACAACTCTGGAGATGTGCCTGGTACAAACCTAGAATAAAGGCAGAGAAAGAGCCAATGGCAAGAAGATTCATTACACAACAACAACAACAACAACAACAACAACAACAACAAAACAAGCGAACAAAGCAGCAGCAGCAGCAGCAGCAGCAACAAAACCACGGTGTTTGTTGGCAAAAGCTGGCGGGACTCAGGTTCTGAAATCAGGTTCTGATTTCAGGTTCTCTGGAAGAGCGGCCCAACCTCTGTGAATCTGGATGGAAGCCACTCAAAGTCAGCCACTACATTCACCTTACGAATGGCCTTGGCCAAAACTTACTGTCACATGACACTGAGCAACAAGCCCAGAGCCGTGAGTCCCTGGCATGCTTCAGAAGGCGGGCTTCGTGGAGACGATGAGCCGAGATTCCAATGCCACACGGGTTCTCCACTTCATCTCGCCGTGCCATGGCACAGATGGACCTGTTACAGGTCAGTACCAGTCTTCCCTACCCTGGTTTGCTTTCAGCCAGAATTCCCTCCTTGGTCTCGGCTGAAGAAGGGCGAGAGTAGCAGCTGTGTTCTTACGCAAGAACTTTGGAGTCAGTCCCAGGTCGGAATTCCAGCTCTGCCACTACTGGTTGTGTGATCTCACACACGTTACTCAAGCTCCTCATGCTTCAGTTTCCCCACCTGTTTCACGGTGGTAATAACAGTACCTGGTTTATTGTGAGGATGAAATGAAATGAGGTATGGAAAGGGCTTAGCACAGTGCCTGGAAGCTGGAGGTGGCTCAGGAAGCACTGATTCCTTCCCCACTCCAGGCCCCAGAGAATGCACTAGACCCAGGGACTCACAGCTGCAAGCCACTGGGGATGATCCTTTCCACCACGACTGCAAGAGCTTTCATGTGGGTCAGACATCCTCCAGGGAGATGGCTAAAAATGGAGACTTCCGGATTCCACTCCCGGAAGTTCTGATTTAGCAGATTTGGGTTGGGGCTCAGGCATTTTTCTGCATCTTAACCAGTTTCTGAGGGACCCATGAGGCACACGTTGAGAGACCTCTGCGTATAGTCAACCTGTGACTGCAAGAGGGGAAGGGTCGTGTCACCTCTGCCTGCTTCACTGTTTTTCCCCAGGTGAGTGTGTGACACATGATAGGGGCTCCTGGGCCAAATCTCTTAAAATAAAATGAAATCAGCCAGGCTTAGTGGCTCACACCTGTAATCCCAGCACTTTGGGAGGCTGAGGTGGGTGGATCACCTTAGGCCAGGAGTTCAAGACCAGCCTGGCCAACATGGTGAAACCCCATCTCTACAAAAAACTAAAAAATTAGCTGGGCGTGGTGGTGCCCACCTGTAATCCCAGCTACTTGGGAGGCTGAGGCGGGAGAATCACTTGAACCTGGGAGGCAGAGATTGCAGTGAGCCGAGATTGTGCCATTGCACTCTAGCCTGGGCAGCAAGAGTGAAACTCCATCTCCAGAAAAAAGAAAAAAGAAAAAAGAAATCTCTAGTTCAGAGGCCCCAAACTCAAGTGGTCACAAAATCAGTAGGCTGGGAGGAACTGTCAACTACTGGGACTTAGGCTTCCTGAAGAGGTGGCAGCTGCTACCCAGCTCCTGCCCACATCTGCCCTCTTGGACAGCAGGCCCAGCATTGTCAGATTTCCCAGATTTTTGCAAAAGAATAAAAAAAATGTAGAAATTAGTGTTGGATCTCCTAATTTTTACAAGTTGGAAATAATTGACAACTAATTTTTTTAAAAAGCCGGGCACGGTGGCTCACACCTGTAATCCTAGCACTTTGGGAGGCTGAGGCTGGCGGATCACCTGAGGTCAAGAGATCGAGACCATCCTGTCCAACATGGTGAAACTCCGTCTCTACTAAAAATACAAAAATTAGCTGGGCGTCGTAGCGTGCGCCTGTAGTCCCAGCTACTGGGGAGGCTGAGGCAGGAGAATCGATTGAACCTGGGAGGTGGAGGTTGCAGTAAGCCGAGATCATGCTGCTGCACTCCAGCCTGGCGACAGAGCGAGACTCTGTCTCAAAAAAACAAAAACGAAAACAAAACCCAAAAAACACACACAAAAACAAACAAAATAGAAAACAAAACAACAACAACAAAAAACTCACTTATGGGCCAAACGAGACATGTCTGTGGGCCTGACTTGGCCCATGGGCTGCCAATTGGTCATCTGGGGTCTGATCCCACATTCTCATGTGACGGAAGAAGAAACTGGAGAGAAACTGGGGACCCAAGAGGGGATGGGAGTTACCGAAGCTGCGCAGTCAGGGGAGCCTTGGAGCCAGGATTGGACTCTGCTTTTGCTCTGCAGTGGTCGGTGCCTTTACCAGGCACAGAACGGCAGGGAAGTCTCTGCCTCCAGAAGCATCCACAGGGCTTCCCCCAAGCCAGGTCTCCAGGCTCTCTGGGTCATCTCCCTAGTCCTGCTCAGCCACCACTGGGAGATGAGGAGAAGGCCTCTGGGGCCGAGGCCAAGCCTGCAGTGGAGCTTACTCATCGCCCTGCTGCCACCTTCGCCTTTGATGTCTGGATGTTCCAGTCCTGGCACCCGGGAGGCCGTGGCACCAGGCTGCCTGCCCCTGCAGCATCCTCACACCAGAGCAGCTCTTGGCAGGCTTTTCCGGGGACTTCAAAGGTGGAAAATTGCCCTGGGATAACTTCTTGAAGGCGCCGTACTGGTGTGAACAGCAGCAAGGGGAACAGTGAGATCAAAGTGGGCCCAGCCTGCGGTTACAGGAAGATGAGGCCCGAGCCCACTCTGCTGAGCACGGAGCACGATCTGGGGCCTTCGGGGCAGTGCAGAGTTATGTGGTCGGATTCAGAATCCACCTCCTCACCCGCTCCCCTCTTGGTATTACCAGAAGCCCTGATGTGATTGGCAGGGAATATGCTGACTAAGTGTTTCTCACCCTGTCTTCTGAGCCCGTGGCCTTTTCTTTGGCTTTCTTGGGCCTCTCCAGGCACAGCCCTGTGTCTGAGGAGGAGGGGCCGCTCGGTGTGACCTACTGGGAGTCCGTGATTGCGTGAGGGCGGGGCAGCCAGCCAGTGCTGATAAATCTCTTCCTCTTGGGAAGTGCCAGGCAGCGCCCCACAAGGGAAGTGATCTGTGGGCTGATCTCCTAATGATTTATTGCCCGGTCCTCAGACCTGGTGCCCGTGGCACCAGCTGCAGCCAGGCTGTCTGGAGAACCCTTCCAGCAGGCATCAGGGAGCCTGAGGTAGGAAATCAAGCTACCAGCCACCGACCACCAGCCACTGCCACCACCGCCGCCCTTGCTGCCCAGAAAGGGTTGCTTCTGTTTGTTCTGTCTCTTTTTTTTTTTTTTTTTGAGATGGAGTTTTTGCTCTGTTGCCCAGGCTGGAGCGCAATGCTGTGATCTCGGCTCACTGCAACCTCCGCCTCCTGGGTTCAAGTGATTCTCCTGCCTCAGCCTCCTGAGTAGCTGGGATTACAGGTGCCCACGACCACGCCCAGCTAATTTTTGTACTTTTAGTAGAGACAGGGTTTTGCCATGCTGGCCAGGCTGGTCTCAAACTCTTGACCTCAGGTGATCCACCGGCCTTGGCCTCCCAAAGTGCTAGGATTATAGGAGTGAGCCACCACGCCCAGCCTGTTTTGTTTCTCAAAACAGGCACAAAGCACAGAACAGGAGCAGGGCTCTAATGACTGGCACAGGGCAGTCTGTAGAGTGATGTGGTGGCACTCAGCTCTCGGGCTTGCTTGGTGCTGTCAAAATTATCTGGGAGCTCAATGCTAAAAAGCAACTGGACCGAGAGGAGGATCCCTACCTACCCTGTGGCGGCTCACCAACTGGTCACTACCATGTTTTAAACATGAATGAACTCATTGTTTACAAAAGCAGTAAGTGCCCATGGTAAAAAATTTCAAACAGGCTTAAAATGAAAAGTATCTCCCCTTTTCCAGTCTCACCCCCAAGAAATAAACAATGTCAGAAGTTTCCTGTTTGAGAAAACATGTATTTTTTCTTTCTTTTTCTTTTTTTTTTTTTTTGAGATGGAGTCTCTCTCTGTCGCCCAGGCTGGAGTGCAGTGGTGCCATCTTGGCTCACTGCAGGCTCCGCCTCCTGAGTTCAAGCAGTTCTCTGCCTCAGCCTCCCGAGTAGCTGGGATTACAGGTGCCTGCCACTGCGCCCGGCTAATTTTTTTGTGTTTTTAGTAGAGACAGGGTTTCACCATCTTGGCCAGGCTGGTCTCGAACTCCTGACCTTGTGATCCACCTGCCTCAATCTCCCAAAGTTCTGGGATTATAGGCATGAGCCACTGCGGCCGGCCAAACACGTGTTTTTTCAAATGCTCTTCAAAAATCAGCTGTCGCTAGAGACAGTCTTCTTCAATTTTATTTCCCTCTAATACGTCTTTCCATCATGAGGAGACACATTTTGTAAGCACCTCCATGGTGCTCTGCTGTATGAGTGCGATTTATTAATCAGGTGTCTGTGGCTGATCTTCTGAGTTGCTTCTAGTTTTCCACTTTTACAATCAAGTGACAATAAACATTTTTTAGATTCTATGCAATGGTGTACTTGTTTGAGTATATTGCTGGCTTTCATGAGCACATGAAAACTTTTCTCAATAACACTTTGAGGGAGGGATGATGGCAGGCGTTTTCCAGATGAGGAAAATAAAGCTCAAAGAAGTCAAGTGATTTGCCCTGGCTCACCTATCTGGAGTTTAGAACAAAGGTTTACTCATTTAACATGGGTTATAGACATGTGCACGAACGTGACTACTGTCATTTCCAGCCGCAGCACTGGACACAGGATCAACAAAGCAGCTAAAGTTCTGCCCTCTTGGTGCATACGATCTCCTGGGAGAGCTTGGACTTGTACAAATTGTGCTAGGTGCTTTGAAGGAAAAGCCAGGGTGGTATGAAAGATAATATCAAGTAGACTGAGTTTAGATTGTGCAGTCAAGGAAGACTTCCTGGAGAAGGCCACATTTAAACTGAGTTGTGAGTAGCGAAGAATGTGAGAAGTGAGAAGTTTCCAGGCAGAGGGAGAAGCATGCGCAAAGGCCCAGACTGGGCAGGTTCCTGCTAGTGAACTTGGCTGCTGAGTGGTGGATCCAGAGGGAGAGTGGAGAGAGAGGAGGTCAGGGAGACAGGCAGAGGCAGGACCACACAGAGCCCCAAGGACAACGGAAAGGGATTCCGGATTTGATCAGAATTCCGTGAAAAGAGACGGGGGCTGGAGGAGGGAACCTGTAGCTGTTTTGTTTTAGCCGTTTTATGGGGAAGCTTTAGGACATTGTGGTCGAGCCCAGAATAAAACAAACCCAGCCGCTAGCAGGGTTTTCACTTTTCGAGTGATGCTAATAAAAGCTAAATGTATGGCATGTGTACTGTGTGCCCGCCGCTGTGCTTAGGGCTTTCCGTGTTACCTACTTGAATCCTGACAACAACCTTTGGAGGTAGTGCTATTTCTGTTGTCCCCTTTTATATATGAGTAAATTGAGACCAGAGAGATTAAGTAACTTGTCTAAAAGCATCCAGCTAGTTAACTACCCATGGTACGTGTGTCAAGATAGACCATGTCCTGGGCCATAAAACAAGGTCTAATAAATTTACAAGGACTGCAATCATACAAAGTGCGTTTTCTGACTGCAGTGGAATTTAATTAGGAATTAATAATAGAAATATATCTAGGAAAACCCCAAATGTGTGGAAATTAAATTACACATTTCGAAGTAATTTATAGACCAAAACCAAAATTATACAAGGAAGATTACAACATATTTTTGTTTTTTCATCTTTTGGGTTTTTTGGTTTATTTTTGAGATGGAGTCTTGCTCTGTCGCCCAGGCTGGAGTGCAGTGGCGCGGTCTTGGCTCACTGCAACCTCCACCTCCCATGTTCAAGCGATTCTCCTGCTCAGCCTCCTGAGTAGCTGGGATTACAGGAGTGCATCAACTCAGACAACTAATTTTTGTATTTTTAGCAGGGACGTGGTTTCACCGTATTGGTCAGGCTGGTCTCGAACTCCTGACCTCAGGTGATCCACCCACCTCAGCCTCCTAAAGTGCTGGAATTACAGGTGTGAGCCACCATGTCCAGCTTAGATTATAACATATTTTGAACTGAAAGATAAATACAAATGCAATACATCAAAATGATGTCAGGTACAGCTAGTGTTTAAAGGGAAAGTTACAGCTTTAAATGCTGACATTAGAAAAGAAAAAAATGTCTAAAGTCAATAACCTAAGTTTCTACCTTAAGAAAATAGGACAAAAGAACAAAGTCAATCAAAAGTAAATATAAGGAAAGATATGATCAAAAGGACAAAAACTTACGAAACAAAACAGACAATAGAGAAAATTGGTCCAAATCTTTTTCTCTAAAAATGATTAACAAACTGAAAAGTCCCTAACTAGACTAAGTCATGAAAAAAATCAATCATCCATATCAGAAATTTAAAACAGACGATTACCACACATCCTAAAAAATCGAAAAATAAAATAAAATACTATGAACACCTTTATGCCAATAAATCTAATAAATTAGATGAAATGAGCAAACCTCTTGAAAAATAGAACTTATCAAAATTGACATGAGAAACATAAACTCTGAATAGCCCTAACCTATTTAAAAAATGGGATTCGTTACTTAAAAACTTTTCCTCCCAAAATACTCCAGGACCGCATTATTTCACTAGTAAATTCTATCAAACATTTCAGGAAGAAATAACCATATTTCATAAATATTTTTAGAATTAGAGAAGGCAGAATCATTCCCAATTGTTTTGTAAGTCTAGTATATCCTAAGCACCAAAATCTTGCAAATTTTTTTTTAATTATAAACAATATTTTTATAAGCATACACCAAAAATTAGCAAAGTAATAGAAAATTGAATCCAACAATATATATAAATGTTAATAAATCATGACTAAGTAGGATTTATTACCCAAAATGAAAGCTTAGTTTAATAGTTGAAAATCAATCTGTCAGTCGGGCATGGCGGCTCACGCTTGTAATCCCAGCACTTTGGGAGGCTGAGGCAGGTGGATCACAAGGTCAGGAGTTCAAGACCAGCCTGGCCAACACAGTGAAACCCATCTTTACTAAAAATGCAAAAAATAGCTGGACATGGTGGCAGGTGCCTATAATCCCAGCTACTTGGGAGGCTGAGGCAGGAGAATTGCTTGAACCTGGGAGGCGGAGGTTGCAGTGAGCCAATATCATACTATTGCATCCCAGCTTGGGTGACAGAGCTAGACTCTGTCTCAAAAATAAAATAAAATAAAACAAATCTATCAATGTAATACCAAAAAGCAACAGAATAAAGGTTAAAAAAAATCAAAGAATGATCAATAGATTCTGGAAAAGCATTTGAAAAAAGAAATTCCACCCATTCAAAATAAAAACTTATAGCTACCTAGGAATAGTAGGGAATATCCTCAAACTGCTAAAGGTCATCTATTAAAAAAAAAATCTATAGCGAACGTCATTCTTTTTTTTTTTTTTT
Source organism: Mandrillus leucophaeus (assembly GCF_000951045.1). NCBI lineage: Eukaryota > Metazoa > Chordata > Mammalia > Primates > Cercopithecidae > Mandrillus > Mandrillus leucophaeus. The sequence continues at coordinate 1,699,776 of NW_012103943.1, forward strand.
TT
>NW_012103943.1:1699827-1713270 GCF_000951045.1 Mandrillus leucophaeus
AAAAGAAAAAAAAGAAGAGTGGTGTGAGAGTGTGAGAGCTAAATGTACCTGGAGTTTAAGTCTACTGCTTAGCAACCCTGTGGCCTTGGGAAAGTTATAATCTCCCTGAGCCTTATTTTCCTTATTTTTATAAAAGAGGCCAGTAATTTTTTCAACATTGTTATGCAAATTAACATAGTATATCTATTTTCTTTTTCTTTTTCTTTTTGAGACGAAAGGCTCTCTTGCCAAGCTGGAGTGTGGTGCAGTAGCACAATCATGGCTCATTGCAGCCTCAACCTCCTGGTCTCAAGTGATCCTCCCACCTTAGCCTCCTTAGTAACTGGAACCACAAATGTGTACCATCATGCACAGCTATTTTAAAAAAAAACAAAAAAAACCCACTTTTTTTGTAGAGACAGGATCTCACTGTGTTGCCCAGGCTGGTCTATTTTCATTAATAATAGCATTTCACAGCAACTAACAGATCTGAAAAATAGTGGCTTAAACAAGACGGACTAGCATGGTGGTTCCATTTTGTTACCAGTGTTCTAGTCTCCTCTGTCATAATATTGGCAGCACAGCTCTTATCAAAACTTCTGTGTATCAGGCAAGAAAGAGGAGGAAAGACAAAAGGTGCTTGCCAGCTGATTCAGCTTTTTTAATTAACAGAACTTTCCCAGGCCTGTAATCCCAGTGCTTTGGGAGGCTGAGACAGGAGGATCACTTGAGGTCAGGAGTTCAAGACCAGCCTGTGCAACGTAATGAGAACCCATCTCTATAAAAAAGTTTAAAAATTAGCCAGGTGTGGTGACAGACAACTGTAATCCCAACTACTCAGGAGGCTGAGGTGGGAGAATCACTGGAGCCCAGGAATTTAAGGCTGCGTGAGCTGAGATCACACCACTGTACTCCAGCCTGGGCAACAGAATGATACCCTATCTCTAAAAAAAAAAAAAAAAAAAAGACATGCAATACTTCTACACTGATAATTACAAAGCAATGCTGAGGGAAATTAAGAAGGACCTAAATAAATGAAAAAAATATGTCCTGTTTGGTTTGGAAGACTCAATATTGTTACAATGGTGCTTTTCTCCAAATTAAGCTACAGATTCAATGCAATCCCAACAGAAATTTTAGGAAGTATTCTAGTGGAAATTTACAAACTGATTTCCACGAGAAAGTGGGTGTAGAATAACAAAAGCAAAGGGTATAGAATAACAAAAGCAATTTAAAAAAATGTTGGATAATCTACCCTATTTTCTTTTAAGACTTACTATAAAACTACAGTAATCAAGACAGTTCAGTATTAGTGAAAATATAAACATATAGCTCAGTGGAACAGATTAGAGAGTACATAAATTGACACACATGTATTTGGTCAGTGTTTTGACATAGGAGCCAAGGCAATTCTGTAAGCAAAGACGACTTTCCACAAATGGTGCTAGATAAATATGCAAGAAAAAAGTGAATATTAACACATAACCCACACCATGCATAAAAATTGAATCAAAATTAATTACAGATTCAAATGTAAAACTTGAAACCACAAAACTTAAAAAAGAAACAAAACCACAAAACTTTAAAAAGAAATGATAGGAAAATATTTTTGCATCCCATTTCTTACATAAAACACAACAATCACAAATCATAAAAGAACAAATGATAAATTATACTTCAATTAAAATAAGACACTTTTGTGCTTTGAAATACACCGTTAAGAAAGTGAAAAGGGTCTGCAACCCAGTGAGAAAATAGGCAAAGATTTCAACAGATATGTCTCAAAAGAAGATGTGAGAATGACCCGTAAGCACATGAAAAGCTACGCAACACCATTAGTCATCAGGGAAATGTAAATTGAATGGCAATGAAATACCACTAAATACCCACTAGAATGGCTGCAATCAATGTTGGTAAATGATTAACAGCTGTTCTGGGTGGCGTAGAGGTGAAGGAAGTCTGATTAGTAGCATTTGCCAATTTCGATGGAGTAAATATTTCCACCGTGGTTGACTTCAAGCTATCAACAAGAAGTCGCTGAACCCAGAATTGGGAAAAGATGCATAGAGTTGGCTCCCACAAGCTGGTGCAAGCTGGGTCCAGCACACCACTGGCTAAAATTTTTAAAACTGTACCAAGTGTTGGCAAAGATGTGGGACAGCCAGAACTCTCATACACTGCTATAAGGGACATAAGAAGGTAAAACCACTTGGCAAAAATGGTTTTGCAGTTTATAAAAAAAGTTAAACATCATCTGCCATGCAGCTCAGTCATTCAACTCCCAAGTGTACCCAACTACACATGGCTGTTCACAGCAGCTTTATTTATCCTAGCCAAAATTGAAAACAACCCAAATGTCCATCAGCAGGTGACTGGACGCTGTGGCATTCATACACTGGAGTATTAATCAGCAATAAAAAGGAATGAACTGTTGATGTGAACTATGTGGATGAATTTCAAAATCATTGTGTTGAGTGACAGAAGCTAGACAACAAAAAGAGTTCATGAGATAGGATTCAATATATAAAGGTTTTTTTGTTTGTTTTTGTTTTTTTTCGTTTTTCTTTTTTTGGTTTTGTTTTGAGACAGAGTCTCGCTCTGTCACCAGGCTGGAGTGCAGTGTTTTGTTGTTTTGTTTTTTGTTTTTTTTTGTTTTTAAAGTACGCACGAATAGAGTGATGAAACATATCAGTAGTTGTCGGGTAAAGGGATGGAAGGTAGGCTGGATTACAAAGGGTACAAAAGTCATCTTTGGTGGTCAAGGAATTTTTTTTTTTAAGGAGAAGTCTTGCTCTTGTCCCCCAGGCTAGGGTACAATGGCATGATCTTGGCTCGCTGCAATCTCTGCCTCCCATGTTCAAGCGATTTTCCTGCCTCAGGCTCCAGAGTAGCTGGGATTACAGGCACCCAATACCATGCCTGGCTAAATTTTTGTATTTTTAGTAGAGACAGGGTTTTACCATGTTGGCGAGGCTGGTCTCGAACTCCTGACCTCAGGTGATCCTCCCGCCTCAGCCTCCCAAAGTGCTAGGATTATGGGTGTGAGCCACTGCGCCCGGTCAGTCAAGGAAATGTTCATAATCTTGGTTGTGAAGATGGATTCATGGCGGTATACGTGTCAGAACTGACTACATTGTGCACTTTCAATATATGCCATTTAGTGTACTTCAGTTGTATCTCAGTAAAGCTGAAAAATATTTTAAAATACAAACTCCGGGGTTTGACCCCAAAACTAGGAAATGGGAGAACTGAGAGGGATTCTGGGTTTTCAGTTTAACAGGCTCATCAGGTGGCTTCTGTAAAGTGTGAGACCTACTAAAGAAGAAACCCCCAAATTAGATCGGGTGGAACAAGTTTAATTCTTAAGGTTGATAAAGGAAGATGTGTTTACACTTCAAGTGGGGTTTGAGGAGTTTTAACAGTCGAGCAGTAGTATTTGCATATTCTAAGTGTCTGTAGTTGTGCTGAGTGCTCTCACCTGCAGGGAGATTTGCCTGAGTTTTCCAGCAAAGCTGGGCTATTTGATGCAGTGCAGCTGAAAGCTACAGGACTAGCTTCGCCTCCACCACTTTCTAGCTGGGTTTCTTTGTGTCATTTATCTTGAAACAACCACAGTCATTTATTTTGCTCATGATTTTGTAATTTGGGCAGGGCTTGATGGGAATGGTGAGTCTCTCTGCTCCACGCAGCGTCAACTGGGGTTCTCTGCTGGAGGCTGAAGGAGCCTCTTTCAAGCCACCTGCTTTTCACCTGGGAGCTCTGGCACAGCTGTAGGGATCTCCATGGAGATCTTGCCATGGGCTGCCCTAGAGGGCTTCCTTGCAGCACAGTGGCTGCCTTCCAGGACAGAGTGTTAAGGAGCACCAGGCTGAAGTTGCAGTCCTTTTAATGATCTGGCAGAAGTACAAAGTGTTACTTTGACCACCTGATCAATCTCATCCTTTAACACCCTCCCTCTTGTTCACCCTCCTCCAGCCATCCTTTTCTTTCTTTTCTCTCAGACTCCAGATGTGCTCCTGTTTCAGTGTATCTGCACCTTCTGTCCCCTCTGCCTGAAGCACGTCTTCCTGCCCCACAGACCTGCCTCCTTCCCACCCTGCAAGTCTCAGCCAGACGTCTTCATCTCAGAGGGGCTTCGCTGTCTCCTCTTTCCTTCCCACTCCTGCACCTCTCACCAGCACTGTGCAACAAACAGAACTTTCTGCAGCGATTGAAATATTCTTTATCTGTAACATTCGATGCAGTGGCTACTATCCATGAGACTACTGAGCCTCAGAAGGTGGCAAGTGTGTGACTGCAGAACTGCATGTTAAGTTTTATTTAATTTTAACAAATTGAAAATTAAAATTAAGTAGCTAAAGAAATGTAGCTAGTTGCTATCATTTGGAGAGATCAGCTCTATCCTATTACTCCATCTTATTTTATTTTTTATTTTTGGTTTTTAAGTTTTTTATTTTTAATTCTCATGGGTACATAGTAGGGGTATATATTTATGGAGCACATGAGACATTTTCATGCAGGCATCCAATGGGTAATAATCCCATCAGAAAAAATGGGGTATCCTTTGGGTTTCAAATAATCCAATTATAGTCTTTTAGTTATTTAAAAATGTACAATTCCTGACTGGGAGCAGTGACTCACACCTGTAATTCCAGAACTTTGGGAGGCTGAGGCAGGCAGACCATGAGGTCAGGAGATTGAGACCATCCTGACTAACATGGTGAAACCCTGTCTCTACTAAAAATACAAAAATTAGCTGGGCGTAGTGGCACACGCCTGTAGTTCCAGCTACTCAAAAGGCTGAGGCAGGAGAATCGCTTGAACCAAGGAGGCGGAGGTTGCAGTGAGCCGAGATTGTGCCACTGCACTCCAGCCTCGGTGACAGAGCGGGACTCCGTCTCCCTCTCCCTAAAAAAAAATGTACAATTACATCTTGTCTTCTTCATAACAGTTATTAGTTTTCACAATTATCTTATTTACATATTTTTAAAATTCCAGTAAGAACATTTAACATGAGATCTACCCTTTTTACATATTTTTAGGTATATAATATGGTATTGTTATCTATAGGTATCTAATTTATTTTATGTTTTTAACTAGTTATTATGACGAATGTAATTCTATAAAAAATGCCCAGATTGCTAGTATAAACCTGTGTCTATCCATCGGGATTAATTGTTTTGTTTTTTTTTTTTTTGAGATGGAATCTCACTCTGTCACCTAGGCTGGAGCGCAGTGGCATGATCATGGCTCACTGCAACCTCCACCTCCCCTGTTCAAGAGATTTTCCTGCCTCAGCCTCCAGAGTAGCTGGGATTACAGGCACGTGGCACCATGCTTGGCTAATTTTTTTGTATTTTTTTTAGTAGAGACAGAGTTTCACCTTGTTGGCCAGGCTGGTCTCGAACTCCTGACCTCAGGTGATCCACCCGTCTCAGCCTCCCCAAGTGCTTGGATTACTGGCGTGAGCCACTGTGCCTGGCTCATTAATTGTTAACATTTTGTCAAATATGCTTTATTTGTGGTGAGAAGGAGGAGTAAGTTTAGGAGATCTATTGTACAACACGGTGATTATAGTTAATAACAATGTATTGTATGCTTGAAAATTGCTAAGAAAGTAGGTTTTAAATGTTCTCACAAAAAAAGTATGTGAGTATTGCATATGTTAATTAGTTTGATTTTTAGTCATTCCAAAATGTATGTATATACATCAAAAAATCATGTTGCATACTATAAATAGATACAATTTCTGTCCATTAAAAAAGTATAAAGAAGATAAAGTATGTTTTATCTTCTATGTGGGCATATATAATCTTTTTGAAGGGCTGGCTGAGCCACTTGAGAGTCAGTTGCAGACATCATAGCACCGCCCTAAACACACCAGCGTGCATCTCCTAAGAATAAGGACATTCTCCTAAATAACCACAATGCCATTATCACATTCAAGAAATGTAACACTCACACAATCCTTCTATCTAATATTGATACCTACCGTTGTTCGGTATATAGTCCATATTCAACTTTCACAAATTGTCCAAGAATGTCTTTCGTGGCAGTTTCTTCTTCCAATCTGGGATGCAATTCAGAATCACATATTGTGTTTTCTTGTCTCCTTCCTGTCCTTGAATCCGGAACAGGTCTCAGCCTTTCTTTCGTTCATGAGTTTGGCAGTTTTGAACGGCAAGGACAATTGTTTTAGAAACACCTTCAGTTTTGTTTTGTTTTCCTGTTTCCTCATGACTGAATTTAGGGGTTGCGTTTTTGAGCAGAAGTACTTAGTGATGCGGTAAGCTTTTCAGTTTGTTGTATCAGGAGGCACACGATGTCAGTCTGTCCTATTATTGAGAATATTCACTTTGATCACTTGTCAAAGATGATCCTCCCAGAGCACTCCATTGTGAAGGCACTATTTTTCCCCTTGGCAAACTATAACAAATACGTAGGAAGATCCTTTGCGAATATTCTGCTTCTCATCAAGTTTTCATTCAATAGTTTAACATTCATGGATTCATACCTGAGTCAGTTATTGCTGTGGACCTTGCAAAATGTTTTTTTCTCTTTATTTCCTTCTAAATTTATTTATTTTTATTTATTTATTTATTTTTGAGACAGAGTCTGGCTCTGTCGTCCAGGCTGGAGTGCAGTGGCATGATCTTGGCTCACTGCGACCTCCACCTCCCAGGTTCAAGCAATTCTCCTGCCTCAGGCTCCTGACTAGCTGGGATTACAGGTGCCCACCAAGCCCAGCTAATTTGTGTGTGTGTGTTTTTTTTTTCAGTAGAGATGGGATTTCACCATGTTGGCCAGGATGGTCTGGAACTCCTGACCTCAGGTGATCCGCCCGCATCGACCTCCCAAAGTACTGGGATTATAGGTGTGAGCCACCATGCCCGGCCTATTTCCTTCTAAATTTATTAGTTGGCATTCCACTTTAAAGAAAAGCTTTCCCTCCTCCTTTTATATGAATGTATTTATTTGTTTGTTTGAATTAGAATGGACTTGAGATTTCGTTCAGTGTATTATCATCCATTACTGTGAGTATTCACTTTGATCTTAAAATGTATCTAGATCAGGTCATTGGGGTCTCCTGTAAGCTGGTGTCTATGTTCTTTTGACCTGTCTTCATCGTCTTTGAGGTCTTACCTTACTTTCTGGCACAGTAAGCTGCTCCAGGCTTACCTTATTTGTTTCCTTGTTAAAATACTTACTAGGTGTTAAATACTAGCTGTCTCTCTCCTACTAGAAGGTAAGCTCTTCCTTCTCTGCCACCATTCTGAGCACTTAAACCCTTAGATACAAATTGACCAAGAAAAGCCCTAGAAATCCACTTCTAAAACTCCTAAAGATTATTCTGCATGAACAGCTGAGAAAGTTCAAATTCCATGCATTTCTTAGTTGTTTGATCATAAGAGCAGAGTGTGGAGCCATAAGGCAGCCTAAGTGGTTAAGAACTTGGGCCATCGGGTTAGACCTTCCTAGCTTCCTCTCTGAACTGTATTACTTCTTAATTGTAGACCTGGACAAGTCACTTCTCTCTGAGTCTCCGTTTCATCTTCTTTAAAATGGGACACTGCTAATGTACCTAGCCACGTGGTTGTCATGAGGACTAAGAGAATATGTGTAAAGTGCTTATCACAGTGCCTAGAATATGATAGATTACCAATAAATAGTAGCTATGGTTGGCCAGGCGTAGTGGCTCATGCCTGTAATCCCAGCACTTTGGGAGGCCGAGGCAGGTGGATCATGAGGTCAGGAGTTCAAGGTCAGCCTGACCAACATGGTGAATCCCCACCTCTACTAAAATACAAAAAAAAAAAAAAAAAAAAAAAATTAGCTGGGCGTGGTGGCAGGCGCATGTAATCCCAGCTACTTGGGAGGCTGAGGCAGGAGAATCGCTTGAACCCAGGAGGCAGAGGTTGCAGTGAGCTGAGATTGTGCCACTGCACTCCAGCCTGGGCAACACAGCAAGACTCCGACTCAAAAAAAAAAGTAGCTATTATTATAATGTATATTTTCTCCTTTCATCTTCCCAGCAGCTCCATGAGGTGACACCATTTACAGATGAGGAAACGGTGAAGTTCAGAGTGGTTAAGTAAATGTGCATGGTCACACTGCTAGATGGTGAGGAAGCACAGGTAGGAACAAAATGAGAGGTTTTTCCAGGTATAAAGAAGGGAGAATTAGGGCTGGGCACAGTGGCTCATGCCTGTAATTCCAGCACTTTGGGAGGTCAAGGTGAGCGGATCATGAGGTCAGGAGATCGAGACCATCCTGGCTAATATGGTGAAACCCTGTCTCTACTAAAAATACAAAAAATTAGCTGGGCATGGTGGCACATACCTGTGGTCCCAGCTGCTTGGGAGGCTGAGGCAGGAGAATCACTTGAACCCAGGAGGCGGAGGTTGCAATGAGCCAAGATCGCACCACTGCACTCCAGCATGGACAACAGAGGGAGATCTCATCTCAGAAAAAAAGAAACGAAAAGAAGAAAAGAAAAAAGAGTGGAGTGGAGAATTAGGAGTAAGCGGGGCCCTGGAAGGAGCTCGGATGGAGCAGAGCCCTTTCACCCAACTCCCTTACTCCTGTTTAGGCAGGCGGAGTAACTGTCCATCGTACAATGGTGGAGGTACTCAGTACATTTTTACTCTCAGGAACTCATCTGTGACACCACAGACCATCTGAGGCTAGACTAAGAAAGGCGGCAGAATAGTGGTTAATTAAGATCATGAACTTGAGTTTGATCTGGGTTTGCATTTTGGGTGGGAAATCTTGGGTAAGTTACCGAACCTCTCTGTGTCTTATTTCCCTCATCTGTAACATTTCAGGGCATTTGCACTGGCTGTTCCCTCTGCCTGTAATGCTGTTACCTTGAGACCCACATGGTGAACCCCTTTATCTCCCTCACATCTTTATGCAAGTCACTAAGGCCTACCTTGACCACTTTACTTAAAAATAAAATTCATCCTGGTCATTCTATTCCTTTTTAATTGCTCTATTTTTTTTCCCAAAGTATTTATCACTAACACTACATCACTTACTTATTTTTTATTTGTATTGCATATTATCTTTCTCACCTCATTAGAAAGAATGTCATCTGCACTAGAACAGGGATTTTGGTCTGTGGGTCACTGCTGTATTTCCAGCACTGAGCAAAGTGCCTGTACGTGGTAGAAGCTCAGTAAGTATTCCTGTTGTTGTTACTGTAAACAAACCACACTAGGGGCTAAATTTGAAGGAAAAGCTCAAAACAAGCAATGCTATCAAGTCATTCTGATATTCATGTCCCTCTGGAATTTGATCACAATTTTAGTCAAATTCCTATCATTTTTAGTTCTAGCCGGAGGCCTAAATATAGCCAGGGTGTCCTCCCTCTGTACCATGCGGGGTCCAGGAACCAGAAGCATTGTAGAAATGCAGAGTATCTTGGGCCGCATCCCAGATTAACTGGGTCAGGATTTGCTTTCTTCTAAGATCCCTGGGGTGACCCGTGCATATTCAAGTTGGAGAAGTGCTCATTTAGACCACTTTCTTCTTTCCTGGAATCTTTCTCTTTTCCAGCTCCCCAAGCCTTCATCCATCTCTTCTCTCCCTCGCTTCTAACTCAGTTTGAAGCTTCCTTTCTTTGCAAGTTTCATCTCTGCAAGCAATCACTCCCTATTCCAATCCCTCTTAGCTCTGTGCCTCTGCTGCTCTGAGCGCACGGCCCACATTCCTCTGTCTACATATCTTATCTCCCTGGGTTCCTCTTCATTAAATGGCAAGCATGTTGAGGGCAGGGCTTTATCCCGTTTATCTCCTGATCCTAATTTCTTCATCTACCTTAACTTAATTAGGATCTGTCCAAGGAGCAAAGAGATCATTTTGTCTTTGTCTCCTTTGTTTATTCTAAGGATCTAAGTTGTTTCATTGTTTTCATGCATTCTTAGGTCTTCTACTGCATGTTTCCTAAAAACAGGGCCATCCTATCTCAGACCTGTCACCGTACTCAAGCTGGGCTTCTCTTGCCAGTCTCCCGAAGAAGGGTCTGCCAGGGAAATAAACTTGGTTGAGACAAAATTCTTGTAAATAAGCTCATAGAGGGGACAGATTCCTCCTGTCCCGATCCTCCCACCCCCTCACAACAAGGGTCTTCCAAATTAGTGGAAAGCAGTCTAAATGTCCATCCATGGGAATAAAACATTTATGGCACAAGCGTACTGTAAAATTGTTAAAGAGAATGATATAAATATGAAATTACAGCCAGGGAAAGATCTCTAGGGCATGACGAATGAACCAAAAAGCATCTTGCAAAATTTGTGCCATTTGATATCAATTACACTTTAAATATAAACATATTTATATTTCTCACATGCAAAAAGGTTTGAAAGGCCACAACACATTAATGACAATGACCAAAGGAAACTTCAGCTTTGTCTGTAATGTGTGTTTGTTTTTACATGGAGAATATATGTGCGTGTTATTTGCATAATTGTAGAATTCATAGTAATTTTAAAACATAACTGTTAAATTGATTTAAATTTTAAAAGTAAAATGGGGCAAAAGCAATTAATGTTGGTAGAACTGGGAGGTGGGGAGACAGCAGAGGCTTTGGAAATGACTCCACGCAGCCTGGCTCTGACTGGTCCCAGTTTACAGATGGCTTGACTGAGACTAGCAGAAGCTAAGTGACTTGCTTGGAGTTCCATCATTACCGGGTAAGGTTGACTGACTGGAACAAGTGCTTTGTACTAAATGTGGAGTGGTCCCTGAGTGGAGGAGAGGACAGTGTCCCCTTAGCTTCCATAGGTTAGGTGTGGCTGTCCCCATCTGTACTGATTTGCCTAATTTGATCTGCATTAATTCTTTTTTTTGAGACTGAGTCTTGCTCTGTTGCCCAGGCTGGAGTGCAGTGGCATGATCTCCGCTCACTGCAAGCTCTGCCTCCCGGGTTCACGCCATTCTCCTGCCTCAGTCTCCCGAGTAGCTGGGACTACAGGCGCCACCACCACGCCCGGCTAATTTTGTTTTGTATTTTTAGTAGAGACGGGGTTTCACCGTGTTAGCCAGGATGGTCTCGATCTCCTGACCTTGTGATCCGCCCGCCTCAGCCTCCCAAAGTGCTGGGATTACAGGCGTGAGCCACCATGCCCGGCCCTTTTTTTTTTCTTTTATTTCTTGAGACGGAGTCTTGCTCTGTTGCCCAGGCTGGAGTGCAGTGGCATGATCTCGGCTCACTACAACCTCCGCCTCCCGGGTTCAAGCGATTCTCCTGCCTCAACTTGCCAAGTAGCTGGGACTTCAGGTGTGTGCCACCACACCCAGCTAGTTTTTGTATTTTTAGTAGAGATGGGGTTTCACCATGTTGGCCAGGATGGTCTCAATCTCTTGACCTTGTGATCTGCCCGCCTTGGCCTCCCAAAGTGCTGGAATTACAGGCGTGAGCCTCCACGCCTGGCCAATTCTTTTTTCAGTGAAGGCTTTTGTCCCCTGCTCCAAGACTCTCTTCCCTGAGGTGATGAAGACATAGCAGTCCTCTGTTTCCCTGAAGACAACCACTTGCCAACTCTTGCTAGATCCCCCACCACCTTTTTTTTGTGTGTGTGTGTGATGGAGTTTTGCTCTTGTTGCCTAGGCTGGAGTGCGGTGGTGCAATCTTGGCTCCCTGTAACCTCTGCCTCCTGGGTTCAAGTGATTCTCCTGCCTCAGCCTCCTAAGTAGCTGGGATTACAGACACACACCACCACACCTGTCTAATTTTTGTATTTTTAGTAGAGATGGGGTTTCATCATGTTGGCCAGGCTGGTCTTGAACTCCTGACCTCAGATGATCCACCCGCTTCAGCCTCCCAACGTGCTGAGATTACAGGCGTGAGCCACCGCGCCTGGCCTCTTGCTCCCTTTTATGTGCTTTCCACAAACTTCTATCTTTGGCCCAATATCTAACTTTAAAAAAGGAGCCATAAACTATCCCCACCCCCCAATATTAGGAGCTGTAGCCTAGAGATCTAGATTACCAGCCCCTTCTCCCACGTTTTCAGCTTCTCCATAAAGCCCAACCCACTCTCCACACATGTAGGCAAGGCCAGTGTCCTCAGCACAGGTCTGATAAGGCATCATCTCTGGGGATATGGGGTCCCTAATTTTTATGACTCAGAAATTCCAAGGAAAGTGCAAAGAATAAATTCTTCAGGAAACCAAGCAGAGCACATAAAATGCAATAACATCAGCAACGATCACAACAAGAAAAACTGATTTCAGAAGTGTCCACATACTCATTTCAAAAAAATATAAAGCTGAAAATTGTCTCCTGGGCAATGAACGTCTGGAAGTGATCAAGCTGGGACAAGATCATTCCCCATGGAGCACCTTGCAGAGTGCTCAGTACATGGTGTGTTGGGGAAGGGGGCTTGAAACAAAGCATGATCCTTGAAGGTGTCCCACGTATCTGGTGAAATGAATTGAGTAAAATCGGACAGAGAAGGTTTTAGTCTTTCTGAAAACAAGACATCTAGAAGAAATGATGCCCTGGAAGAAATGATGCCCTGGAAGAAATGATGCAACATCACAATGTCACCAAAGGCCGAACGTGTACATCAACTCTGCACTGCATGTTTATTCCAAGAATGAGCACAGTAGACATAGCAGAACCAGATTTGGAAACGGCATTTCTGATTTTGTTGGGCCAAATTTGCCAAGCATAATAGATTAGAGTCCTTATGGGTGTTCCCAAGTAATTACACTTAATTGTTTGTGCAAATCAGAGGATCTATGAGCTACAAGCTCAATTAATTAAATGTAGACACACAAGTCAGATTGGAAAGAAAGAAGGAGGGCTGGGTTCCTTTCAGAACTAAGCCGGTGTTATTTTACTTCATTTTGAAAAGCCATAAGGGGAACACACCTAATAACAGTAGCTCGTATGGAACATTCCATCGCGATATGGCAGGCACTGTTTACAGCACTGGGACCTCACAGGACCCCTGTCAGAGCCCCGAGACTCCCAATGCTGGGGAGGGAGGGAGAAAGGAGAGGAAGGCAGGAGCAGGACTTGCTTCACCAAGACAGCGGAGAGGAGAGAAGGCAGGCGGAAAATGGGCCAGGGGGATTGGAAAATCAAGTGAACTGAAGTTAAAGGCAGTCCTAATGTGGAGAATAGGATACTATCTGGACTTGATCTAGGAGACCTCAAGGGGAATGGGGGATTTCTAAAGACAAGGTTTCCCAAGTTACCACCATTCATAGACACCTACACAATTTTTGTAATATTCAAGTGTTGCTTGTTTAATCATTGACTTTTTTCTTTTTTTTTTTCTTCTTTCTTTCTTTCTTTCTTTCTTTCTTTCTTTCTTTCTTTCTTTCTTTCTCTCTCTCTCTTTCTTCCTTTTTCTTTCCTTCTCTCTCTTTTCTTCTTTCTTTCTCTCTCTCTCCCCTTCCTTCCTTCCTTGCCTCCCTCCCTCCCTCCTTCTCTCCCTTCCTTCCTTCCCTC
>NW_012103943.1:1713320-1735336 GCF_000951045.1 Mandrillus leucophaeus
CTTCCTTCCTTCCTTCCTTCCTTCCTTCCTTCCTTCCTTCCTTCCTTCCTTCCTCTCTCTCTCTGAGACAGTTTTTTATTCTCTCTTGCTGCCCAGGCTGGAGTGTAATGGCGTAATTTTGGCTCACTGCAACCTCTGCTTCTCAGGTTCAAGCAATTCTCCTGCCTCAGCCTCCAGAGTAGCTGGAATTACAGGCATGCACCAGCACGCCTGACTAATTTTGTGTTTTTAGTTGGTCAGGCTGGTCTCCAACGCCTGACCTCAAGTGATCCGCCCACCTTGGCCTCCCAAAGTGTTGGGATTACAGGCATGAGCCACCACACCCGACCTACATTTTTCTTTTAAATTTATAAGGGAGTTTCCAAAAGGCTTCTGCCCTTTTACACTGCTGCCACCATTTCATATCTAAGTATTTTCATCACCTACACCAGCACTATCTACCAGACTCCACCTGCCCACCCATGCAGCAGGTGACTTCCTGTTCTCTTGAACAAATTGCAGAAGATACAACACCGCAATTTCTCATTTGCCACTTTATAAATGCCCCCCCTCCACCTTCCCTTTCAAGCCTATGTATCCTAATTTTCTTAATGCTATCCCAGAATTGGTGTTCACAAAGTCATTTGTTCTATAAGCATTTTCTTTTCCAAGGTATTTCTCACTCGTGGCTGAAAGTCAGCTCTCCTATCAGAGGCAGAGGAGAGGTGCTAGCAGAAAAGCAGCCAGAGGGATGGTGCATTCTTTGAAGTACTTAACTTTCGGACGCCTGGCAGGTTTCCAGGTAGGGTGATACAGGCTTTCTTGGTTAAGTCGGGTCAACTAGCCTTTGTTGTAAAGGCTCAGCCCTGTAATTGCTTTCAGAGGCCGCCCCGATCGCCTCTCTGAGCTTCTCAGATTTAACTCTGCACTGTAGCAGGTATCCACCCTGCCTCAGAATTGGTGTTAAAGCGCCTGCTTCAGAGCCCTGCCTGTGGATTAGTGACGGACACGCCTGGAGTGCTCTGAGATCCGAAGCTGAAAGACGGAGATTTCTTAGAGACATTATCTCAATCTCTCCACAGACAGAACAAAGCCAGCCCAGGCAGAGCAGATGGCATGAGGGAGACACTGAAATAGGTAGAAGCAGGAGGTGAAACATTATTAAGGACCACACAGAGGCAGGATAAAGACCCCTCTGGCAACCATTTCCATCTGCCCTAACCCCTCCCAAACCTACAACTTCTTCTCCTAATTCTAGGATCATTCTGGGTCTAGAACCCATCCTGTGTCTCAGGAATCAAGCAAAGCGATGGCAGAGCTATGACTCAACGTAAGGGATTAATTAAGCCGTGGCATCAGATGGAAAGACACCTTTATGATTCAAGCGCAAACGATGACACAGCAAGATCGGAGAGTCCTTGACACCTTGCTTGGCTGCTTGTTTTCACAAGAGTTCCTTTCTAGAACCAGCGTCTCTTGCTCATCCTAGCTGGAATGGGCTTGAGGCACACAGCAGCTACTCTCTGCTTCAGATGGCAGCCACTTACTGAGCGCCTCGAATGCGCCAGGCTGTATGCTGTCCATGAGCTCAGCTGGGCGTGCGCTTAACCTTGCCTAATGGTTTTTGGGTGTTTGTACTACATTCACCATCTTCTGCATTATGCACACCTGAAGGTGATCAAGGACTTTATTTTACTTTAAATGTTATTTATAGGGTCTCACTCTGTTGCCCAGGCTCGAGTGCAGTGGCGCTATTATAGCTCACTGTAGCCTTGAATTCCTGGGCTCAAGCAATCCTCCTGTCTCAGCCTCCTGAGTAGGTAGGATTACAGGCCACCATACGTGGCTAATTAAAAAACAATTTTTTTTTTTTTGGCCAGGAACCGTGGCTCATGCCTGTAATCCCAGCACTCTGAGAGGCTGACGCGGGTGGATCACTTGAGCTCAGGAGTTCAAGACCAGCGTGGGCAACACGGTGAAACCCCATCCCTACCAGAAAATACACACAAAAATTAGCCAGGCATGGTGGGCACACACATGTAGTCCCAGCTACTTGGGGGGACTGAAGCAGGAAGCTGTCTTGAGCCCGAGAGGTTGAGGCTGCAGTGAGCCATGTTCACGCCACTGCTTGCCAGCCTGGGCAACAAAATGAGACCCTGTCTCTAAAAACAAAACAAAACAAACTAATATATATATATTTGTAGAGATGGTTCCTTGCTGTGTTGCTCAGGCTGGTCTCAAACTCCTGGCCTCAAGTAATCCTCCTACCTTGGCCTCCCAAAGTGTTGGGATTACAGCATGACCAACCATGCCTGGCTGAAGCTTTCTTTATAACTTTGCTTCTTTCAAGGCCTAGAGGTCAGGCCTATCTGTCTACATGCAAAAGATGCTTTAACCACAGGCACCACAGAACCAACCACTAGCCTTAGGAGTTCCTGATTATTCAGTTCAATGTGCCTAAACATGCATAGTGTAGAAGGTGGATAAAGAGAAGATTTGAGAGAAGAAAGTTCTTATTCTGAAATTTCACTTCTGCCATTAGTAATAATAATAATACGATACCTATCAAATGTTTTGCGCATATACTACACATGAGATGCTTTCTGTGCATTATCTCAGTTTATCCTGACAAGAATCTATGAAGTACATATTGTTGTTAGCTCCAATTTATACATGAGAAAACTGAGAACTAAGAACCCAAAGTAGGCCAGGCGTGGTGGCTCACGCCTGTAATCCCAGAACTTTGGGAGGCCGAGGGGGGTGGATCACAAGGTTAAGAGATGGAGACCATCCTGGCCAACATGGTGAAACCTTGCTTCTACTAAAAATACAAAAATTAGCCAGGTGTGGTGGCGGGCACCTGTAGTCCCAGCTACTCGGGAGGCTGAGTCAGGAGAATTACTTGAACCTGGGAGGCAGAGGTTATAGTGAGCCAAGATTGTGCCACTGCACTCCAGCCTGGGTGACAGAGCAAGACTGTCTAAAAAAAAAAACAAAACAAAAAAGAACCCAAGGTGTTATAGCTAGTAAGTAATAGAGCCAACATTACTTTCAACAGGGCTGATTATTTTTAGGGTGACCAACCATTCTGGTTTGCCTGGAACTTAGGGTTTCCTGAGACATGAAACTTTCAGTGCTAAAATGGAAATAAGTCACCCTAATTATTTTCTGAGCACATTTTATTAATACAACAAAGCCTTGGTTAATGTATGAGTATTTTGTTCATATCAAGTTTTTTTTTTTTTGAGATGGAGTCTGGCTCTGTCACCCAGGCTGGAATGTAATGGTTCGATCTCGGCTGACTGCAAGCTCCGCCTCCCAGGTTCACGCCATTCTCCTGCCTCAGCCTCCTGAGTAGCTGGGACTACAGGCGCCCGCCACCACGCTCGGCTAATTTTGTTTTTGTATTTTTAGTAGAGACGGGGTTTCACCGTGTTAGCCAAGATGATCTTGATCTCCTGATCCGCCCGCCTCGGTCTCCCAAAGTGCTGGAATTACAGATGTGAGCCACCGCGCCCAGTCATATCAAGTTTTAGAAATCATAGCTTTGAGTATTCTTCATTGATTTAAATTCTGTTCCTCATTTTCTATGTCTCAAAAATACCTAATTTACATAGGTATTTTTCTAGTGGTAATATTCATTTGAATTGGATTTTATTTTATTTTATTTTATTTTTTGAGGTGAAGTCTCGCTCTGTTGCACAGGCTAGAGTGCAGTGGCATGATCTTGGCTCACCACAACCTCCGCCTCCAGGGTTCAAGTGATTCTCCTGCCTCAGCCTCCAGAGTAGCTGGGACTACAAGCACACACCACCATGCCTGGCTAATTTTTGTATTTTTAGTAGAGACGGGGTTTCACTGTGTTGGCCAGGCTGGTCTCGAACTCCTGACCTCATGATCCACCCGCCTTGGCCTCCCAAAGTGCTGGGATTACAGGCATGAGCCACCGTGCCCGGCCTTGAATTGGATTTTTAAAAAATGATCTGTAATCATTTATTGGCTAATACAAGATAAAGCCATATATAATTCTCATTAGTGATCTCAAAATTTTATTGCTTATCTCATTACTAATCTGATTCTTCCATAAACTTGTCATCACTTTGCCTCCTAACTAGTCACATAATTGACTAGTGCAAAGAGCAATATCACAGTGAAAACAGAATAGTTAAACTCACCTGTGATTAAAATAGTACATCAAAACGGTGGGGATAGAGTCTAGCTTTAATTGCAACAAAAACAAATGGTAAGTTGGGCCTAATTAAACTAGAGAGCTTCTGCATAGCAAAATAAACTATCCACAGAGTAAGCAATTTACAGAATGGGAGAAAATATTTGCAAAATTTGCATCTGACAAAGGTTTAATATCCAAAATCTATATGGAATTTAAAGAGTTGAACAACCAGAAAACAAATAACCTTGTTAAAAAAAAATGGGCAAAAGACATGAACAGACACATTTCAAAAGACATACAAGTGGCCGACAAACATACGAAAAAATGCTCTTTGTGACTAATCATCAGAGAAATGAAAATCAAAACCACAATGAGGGCCGGACGTGGTGACTCATGCTTGTACTCCCAGTACTTTGGGAGGCCAAGGCAGGCAGATCACGAGGTCAAGAGTTTGAGACCAGTCTGGCCAACATAGTGAAATCCCATCTCTACTAAAAATACAAAGAGTTAGCTGGGCATGGTGGCAGGTGCCTGTAATCCCAGCTACTCGGGAGGCTGAGACAGGAGAATTGCATGAACCCAGGAGGCGGAGGTTGCAGTGAACTGAGGTCGTGCCATTGCACTCCAACCTGGGCAACAGTGCGAAACTCCGTCTCAAAAAGAATAACAGCAACAACAAAAGCACTACAATGAGATTCCATTTTATACCAGTAAGAATGGCTACTACTAAAAAGCAAAAAAAACAGATTCTGTTCATGTCTTTTGCCCATTTTTTTTAACAAGGTTATTTGTTTTCTGGTTGTTCAGCTCTTTACATTCCATATACTTTAAATTCCAGATACTGGCGAGGCTGCAGAGGAAAGGGAAGGCTCATACATTGCTGGTGGGAATGTAAATTCAGCCCCTGTGGAAAGCAGTTTGAAGTTTCTCAAAAACTTAATACAGAACTACCATTTGACCCAGCAATCGCATTATTAGATATATATCCAAAAGAAAACAGATCTTTGTACATGCTCTCACATGTTCATCCCAGCAGTATTCACAATAGCAAAAACATAGAATCAACCTAGGGGCCCATCAATAGTGGATTGGATAAAAGAAATGTGGTATGTATACACCATGGAATACTATGCAGCCATAAAAAATGAAGTCATGTCCTTTGGAGCAACATGGATGCAACTGGAGGTCATTATTCAAAGCCAATTAGTGCAGGAACAGAAATCCAAATACTGCTTGTTCTCACTCATAAGTGGGAGCCGAACAGTAGACTCACGGATGGAAAGATGGCAACAATAGAAACTAGGGACTAGTAGAGTAGAAAGGGAGGGAGGGGAGCAAGAGTAGAAAAATTAACTATTGGGTACTATGCTCAGTACCTGGGTGATGGGATCATTTGTACTCCAAACCTCAGCATCATGCTGTATACCCAGGAAACAAACTTGCATATGTATCCCCTGAATCTAAAATAAAAGTTTTAAAAGGACAAAAAAAAAAAAAAAAAAAAAGGAATCTGGCCTTGTAGAGAGAGGAACCCACTCTTTTTTTTTTTTTTTTTTTTTCAGAGAGACTGTCTCACTCTGTCACCCAGGCTGAAGTATAGTGGTATGATCATAGCTCGCTTATAACCTTGAACTCCTGTGCTCAAACAATTCTGCCTCAGTCTCCCAAGCAGCACCACCACATCTGGCTAATTTTAATTATTTTTTGTAGGGATGGTCTCAGTATGTTGCCCAGGCTGATCTTGAACTCCTGGCCTCAAGCGATCCCCCTGCCTTGGCCTCCCAAAATGTTGGGATTATGGGTGTGAGCCACTGTGCCTGGCCAAGCACACATTTAAAATGTTTTATTCTTCTTACAGTTGGCAAATATTATAAATGTTCTACTTTGCGCCTGGTGCTCTACAAGATGCTGAGATGCAATGGTTAATAGGACCCAGTTCCTGCTTTCATTGTCCAGCAAAGTTGATCATAACAACCAATTACACAATTAATTATTTGACCTCAGCGATGATCCAGACTACATAGAAGTATGAGAAGTACCGGGGCCTGCGGGTGGGGGACACTTAGCATAGCAAGGTAATGACTCCAGGAACCTGCAAGGATGAAATTAGAATGCTGTGCCTGACTCAGAGGTGGTGTCTGAGAGGTCAAGGTGAGGACAGAATGTAGCGCCTCCTGCATATAGGTCTTCCAAAGATTGAAATGACGACGGAGTGAATGGAGTGAATCCATAGTTGTTTGGAAGGAAATTGTGGAAAGGGAGAGCAGAGAAGACACCACGTGGGTGAGAGCAGTGACGCCACTTGACATTATTACAAATTAGAAAAAAGTACAGCTGTGCAGGACACCCCTAGAAAATGACTATGGTGTTACAATTTCTGCGGCAAATGAGAATATGTATTTGTGTATGTGGAGGCACTAGGCATTTTTATTTAATCCTCACTAGAATTCTTCCCGTTGGCATGATTATCATTGTTTTGCGCATGAAGAAACTGAGGCTCAGCGAGGGGAAGTTGGAAAGTCACCCTGCTAGAAAATAATTAAACTACATATTAGAAAAAGCACACACAGTGGAGTCATTCCTCCTAGACACTCTCAAACATTGTGAGCTCCAGTTTTTCTAAGATGAAAAAAATAATCCCTCTTTTGTTGGGGTTATTCCCACGAAAATAATACTGTGTTTTCATTGCCCACTGATAAAGCACATAGTAGGTGCTCAAGAAAGGGCATATTCCTGCTTGGTGTGATGTCTCTTTCATACCTCAGTTGCCGTATTAGTATTGCTTTAGCCTTGTGAGAGGGTTTTCTTGGAGCTTTAGGGGAATACTGAATGGAAGAGAGGTTCTGAGCTGTGATCTTTGATGGGTTGGAACAAGTTGCCATCCGCTGAGTGGCAGGGGCAGACACAGAAAGTCAGCAACTTCCAGAACCTCAAACGCGGTGCTCATCGCTGAGGGAACACCTGCGGAGGGCCGTGGGATCAGGAGAGGCTTCCCAAGATGCTGAAAGAGGACTCAAGACAGCAACATCATTTGCTCGCCAAGGGGCACTCACAGAAGCTAGCATGGGGTTTTTTAAGCATCCCAGAAAAACGAACACATATTCCATCTTGCATGGAAGAAACATCTGATTGCCCTGCCTGGTCAATTTTTTCAAAGCTGAATAGCCATATCGTGAGACAATAGTTCTTAATGTTGAAGCACTGTAAACACAGATGTGCATGTGTGTGTGCGTGCGCACACACACACACACACACCAAAAAACAAAAACCACACCAAATCGAAACCCAAACTAGACTTTGAATCAGATTAACCTGGATCCTGGCTTCTCCACCTCCAAGCCTTGGGACGTGAAGCTAGTACTCTGATGTCCCTAGCCTTGGTTTCCTTCGTTATAAAAGGAGAATAATACTATCTACTTTG
The DNA here is from genome assembly GCF_000951045.1 of Mandrillus leucophaeus. NCBI lineage: Eukaryota > Metazoa > Chordata > Mammalia > Primates > Cercopithecidae > Mandrillus > Mandrillus leucophaeus. Next base: position 1,720,892 of record NW_012103943.1, read on the forward strand.
TAGGGTTACTAGGACTGAAGCTGTGTGTAAGGCACGTAGCTGAGAACGTGGCACATGGTAAACATTCATTATCTGATGTTTCACATTTTGAGCGTTCTGCTGGGCACTGGAACATTAGGGCAACATATTTTGTGTAAAAGCCTTTCCTTAATGCAAGTTTTCAGTTTGGATTTTATTATGGGGCAGGCACGGTGGCTCACGCTTGTAATCCCAGCACTTTGGGAGGCCGAGGCAAGTGGATCACCTGAGGTCAAGAGCTTGAGACCAGCCTGGCCAGCATGGTGAAACCCCATCTCTACTAAAAATACAAAAATTAGCCAGGCATGGTGGTGCATGCCTGCAGTCCCAGCTACTCAGGAGGCGGAGGTTGCAGGAGAATCGCTTGAACCCGGCAGGAGTTGAGATCATGCCATTGCACTCCAGCCTGGTCAACAAGAGCAAAACTCCGTCTCAAAAAAAAGGAAAAAAAAAGATTTTTGTTATGAATATTTTCAAACATATAAACCACGAGAGAGAGAGAGAGAGAGCACAGTTTAATGAATCCCCGTATGCCCAGCACCCAGCTTCAATATTTGTCAACTCATTGGTCAATCTTGTTTTATTTTTGCCCCTTTCCTATTCCCCAGACTTGTCATATTTTGAAGCAAACTTGGGCATCATTTTATCCACAGATATTGCAAGCAATTTTTTTTTTTTTTTTAAATAGAGTCTTGCTCTGTCACCTAGACTGGAGTGCAATGGCTTGATCTCGGCTCACTGCAACCTCGGCCTCCCAGGTTCAAGCAATTCTCCTGACTCAGCCTCCTGAGTAGCTGGGATTACAGGCACGTGCCACCACGCCTGGTTAATTTTTGTTTGTTTTAGTAGAGACAGGGTTTCACCATGTTGATTAGGCTGGTCTCGAACTCCTGACCTTGTGGTCTGTCCATCTCAGCCTCCCGAAGTGCTGGGATTACAGGCGTGAGCCACTGCGCCCAGCCTGCAAGCTATTTTTAAATCAAGTTATCAGTTATTTGTTTGTCAGGGGAAATAATCCAAATTCCTTTTTGTGGGTGAGGTTTTTTAAGGTAAAATTTACATACAGTAAAATTAATCTTTTAGAGTATCGTTCTGAGTTTTGGCAAACCCAAATTCTTTAGACAATTCTTCAGGCATTTCTCTATCTAATTTAAAAACATATATTCCAGAATTAACTAGATGAATGAATACAAGTGTTTTGCAATTCTTAGTGACATTAACAGAAGAAGAGGAAACGTCCTCCCTCAGCGGGTTCCTGAATCACAGTTTATTTTGACTGGGAAACATAACATGTTTGATTGGCTGGAACATAAGCCACCCAGGAATAGATTTACTAGCATCAAGCATTGTTTAGGGCAGCTAAGTTGATGCTGATGCTTTCATTCCTAATGGCCAGAATGGATGGAAGGTTTCTAAGAAGCTTGATTATTATTGGGTTCATTAATAACTAACCTTAACATGACTATTGGGACTGTGATTAATCCAAATAAAAGTAACTTTGTTAATGAAGTTTTTTTTTTTTTTTTTTTTTTTTGTGGTAACTGCTATATACTCAAATAACAAAGAAAAAGAACTAAACTAGAAACAAGTGCAGATGCCAGGAAGTCAGTCACAACTGCTTTCCTCTCCGGGATCCCCTCTGGCAGCCTGAGAAGGCCTCCCAGCAAGCACGCCCTCTGTTGTTTCCCGGTTACTTTGTCATCTCTTCGTCTCTGACTTCGAAGGACAGCACCGTTTCCTAGGAAGAGAACCCCTGTTGGACCCAGACCAGGACAGTTCAGGAAGACCACCTCACCCTCTGAGTGAATCTGGAGCTGCGGTGTCGTTCAGAGCTCCTTGCTTTTCATGCCATCTGTAAGAGGATAATGATTTACTTACAGAAGCACTTGCCTGGGGGCCGTCAAGGCTGAACATTGCATTTCATCACAACTGACTCTGAACAGTTGAAGCTATGAACTTTAAGTAATCACAGTACCTGAGACCCCTACAGCCCCGAACTACAAACAACATACAGACTTAGGGCTCCTTCTGTCTTGTCCGGAGGGCTCATTTTCAAGGCTTAATACCATCATGAATTCTCCTTTTTTCAGCACTCAGAAACCGCTGACTTCCCCCGCCTTGGAGAACTACTAAGTGAATTTCTTCATGGGCATGTGCGGCCTTGCTTGGCAGAGTTAATAGCCTCATTCTGTTTCTTGTGTTTATGGTTTGTGTTTTGTTTTATTTTTGTTGTCAACTCTCTGTTTTTTGGTACAGCAGAAACAATAGAGGTTCTACCGAAATGGCCTTGACCAGCCTCACTCACTGGTGCTGGTGAACATCTCGGCCAGACAACACGAGTCCCTCTGTGCTCAGCTTTGGTCGTCTGCTGGGCCTGCACTGAGACAGGGTCTCCGGGTAGCCATCGAGCTCAGATGGTGTGATTATGTTTCTTGCATGGACACCGAGCTTACTTTATTTAATCTGGGTGGCCTGAGTTACCATGCTTTTGACTTGTTTTGTCATTCTGGTCAGCAATCTCCAGCAAGACTTGGTTTTAACTTAGAGTCTTTCCAGTGGCACTTTCAGTCTCGATTTGCTGTGCATTTGTTTGTCTATGTTTCATCTGGGGAAGAGAAGCAAACAGTCTTTCCTTGGGGTTACTTGTTTGTCTTTTGGCTGATGAAGGAACCCATTCTACACCTGTTTTTTTGTGAAGCATGGGAGCTGCCAAGTTCAAAAATGGTTAACACATTCCCTTCAACCCAACATAAACTATTTTAATTCTACAATGGGCAACCTTTTCAGTTGGTAGTAAACTCTGTTATTGTACCACACTCTAGGGATATCGGATCCAGATAGAAGCAAACTAATGAATCCGATTATAAATTCTCAAATTCTATGGGAGCCCTTAAGTTAATTGCTTTGTAGAGACTTAAAAGCACTTATATAAATTTAAAATAAGAGAACTCGAGAATTTCCAAAAACAACCTAACCTCTATTGTTATTAAACATTTTGGTTCTTTTAATGGATATTTTCCTGCCAAGCCTGCACCTCTGAAAAAGAAAGGTTTAGCTGTGAGTTAAGTTAATGATTTTGGTCACTGGGTTGTATACTAAGATGAAATGGAGTTCATTTGGTGCTTTTATACAATTTAGAGGGTTAATTATTGTTATATGATATAGGAGAAATTTGTAATTACGGATATAATATTTATCATCAAGAAATATTTGAGGATTAGCCTATTTTGATAGTCTTCTTTCTGATTTTAACATGATATAAAAATAATTTTAGCATAATATTCTAGTTTACACCAGAGAGCTTAAATAATTTGAATTTCCTAAATTTCCTAGATTTGTCTTAATGTTGCTTTCATAAATGTTTAGAATTATAAATATGTAAATATATGTATTCAATTAGATTAAATTACAATAACCAGTGTCTTCTAGAACCAAGTCTTTCAAGACATTAGTCCAATGTTTTCTTATCTAATGTCTTCTAATCTAATCTAATGTCTTTTAAAAAGACATTGGTTATTGCAACTTCAATCATGCAACAAATTATGGGAATCTACAGAATTATTAGAAACTATTGATGTAAATTCTAAAGTGGTATTTTTCTGATACTTTTAGTATCATTAGTGATCTTTTGCTATTAGTTACTATTTTTTGAAAGGTGACTTGAATTTAATTTCTAAGATCTCTAATTGATTTTGAAATCATAAAAGTTAGCAATCAACAGTTTTTATTTCAAATTTCTAAGGGAAGAAAAGATGTGTGTGGTTTTCATGTGTATTGGTTTTCTATTGTTGCTGTAATAAATTACCACGAACTTAATGGCTTAAAGAAACAAGCGTATTATCTTTCAGGTCTGGAGGTCAGAAGCGTAAGTCTAAAGTCAGAAGTCTAACCTCAAGGTTTTGGCCGCGTTGTATGTCTTCTGGACACTTCGGGGAGAATCTCTTTCCGCGCCTCTTCCAGCTTCCAGAGGCTGCCTGCATTCTTTGGTTCCTTCCTCCAGTCTTCAAAGCCAGCAGCTAAGCATCTTTTCTCCTCTCTGACTTCCTGCTGCCCTCTTAAAAGGACCCTTGTGATTAAATCAGATCCACTCAAATAATATGAGATAATCTCAAGATCCTCAACTTAATAACATCTGCTAAATTCCTTTCGCCAGTTAAGACAACACAGTCACAGGTTCCTGGACCAGGACATGAACATCTTTGAGGGACTGTTATTCAGTCTATCATCTCATATAACTAGTTTAACTTATGTTCTTGCCTATACATGAATGCATTTACCCTTTTATAACACTTTAATAAAAATGGTAAAATCAATATGACATATATATCATCTTATGTTAAGACTAATAATGTAAAAAAATATGGAGTGTACCTATTTATGTATGTTTCAATGTATAAACACAATGGTATAGAAACATCAATAAGAAAAAGCTTCAAATATGACAGAAATGAGATGTCTAATAGTTGTCAGCAAGTTATGACTTTGGACTATAGATATTCTTTCCATATGAGGAAATAAGGCATTATTCTTATTTGATGTAGAGCCAGTTCCCAGTTCTTAAGTTTGTCTTTTTTTTTTTTTTTCCTTTTATGTTCCTTCTTACCATGCTTCTAGATTGTTTTAAATGAAGCAATAAGGATTCTTCAGGAAGGATTGACTTTTTTTTTTTTTTGAAACAGAGTCTTGCTTTGTCACCCAGGCTGGAGTGTGCAGTGGCACGATCTTGGCTCACTGCAACTTCTACTTGCTGGGTTCAAGAGATTCTTGTGCCTCAGCCTCCTGAGTAGCTGGGATTCCAGGTGCCTGCCACCACACTTGGCTAATTTTTTTGCAATTTTAGTAGAGACAGGGTTTCACCATGTGGACCAGGCTGGTCTTGAACTCCCGATATCAGGTGATCCACCCACCTTGACCTCCCAAAGTGCTGGGATTACAGGTGTGAGCCACTGCGTCCGGCCAGAATTGACATTCATAATTATTATTATGTAACTTCTCTTAATTTGTCCCTCTGTTTAATGAGGTAATCAAGACAACTCACCATTGTTCTTGTGAAAATCTATTCTGAAGACTCTTTTTCCTATTGCTTTCCCCAAAATGAGGCCCTAAACTTAGAGTCATAAAACTCTAACGATATGTTTTTCCCCTTCTCCTCCTTCTCCTTCTCCTTCTCCTTCTCCTTCTCTTTCTCCTTCTTCTTCTTCTTCTTCTTTTTTGAGACAGAATCTCACTCTGGTGCCCAGGCTGGAGTCCAGTGGTATGATCGTGGCTCACTGCAGCCTTGACCTCCCAGGCTCAAGCAATCCTCCCACCTCAGCCTCCTCTGGGACTACAGGGATGCACCACCACGCCCAGCTAAGTTTTGTATTTTTTGTAGAGACAGGGTTTTGTCATGTTGCCTGGGCTGGTCTCAAACTCCTGAACTTAAGGGATCCACCCACCTTGGCCTCCCAAAGTGCTAGGATTACAGATGTGAGCCACCACACCCGGCCACGGATATCTTTTAAACCCAAAATACCTTTGGGTTTTCCTGGACAGTAATTGAGTAAACACAGGGATTTTTTTTTTTCACTGTATAAAAAGAAAAGACAATAAAAATAATTATGTCTGTCTGGCTTTCTCCAGATTTTAAGTCAATCAAAATTACCATGGGAATTTAGTTACCAAACTCAGTTTGAGTTTGTCATCCTTCTCAGAGAATTCCATGGAGTTTTTTTTTAAGGTGCTGTGCCGAAAATGCTACTAGCTGTAGTTATGGTAGGACACATTCACGGAAGTTAATTTCCATAACTGGGTTACAATTAATACATTTATCTGTAAAAATGACACCTTCCAGGTTAATGGTCAGCAACCAACTTTTGAGAACAAGAAGAGTAGCTATAGTGGTCAAAATTTTTTCTAAGTCATATAGTGTAAAATTTTGCTAATGGTAAATTGTTCCACAGGAAGTAATTAATAAAGCTTTTTTATTTAACTCTTCGTGAGATCAAGGAAAATGTCCTTGTGCTGGTTGAATTAATTATACTATTTTCTGTTAAACTTTAGGTCTATTTGGTTTTAATGGTGCTTAAACACTTGAGACGTCTATTTAACAATATTTATCAATTACCAGCTGGTACTCCTTGTGGCTTTGTGTATTTCTGCTAAGATGATATCATCATCCAATGTGGACATTGGAGCAGAGAAAGAGTCTCCCATTCTGGTAGGCATGGGTGGATTTGTACGCCAGATTGGGGCTTCAGTGTTTACATACTGGCCATCACCCAAAGGACCTGCCTATCCAAGAGCGAATGGCCTAGAGGTCACAGGGATACTGGTTTCATCACCTTATACATGGGTTTCTTCCTTGGCTTGGGGTTCCTGATTAAGACTTTGCATTAGAAAGTGCCCCTAACATTGGCAATCACAACCAATGAAATTGTCCAGAATGTGCCTGCTGGTCCAACTGAACTGTGAAACCTTCACTCACTGGCTGCAATGATGTCCAACAAGAGAATCACATGTGAGTTCTTTACTGACCAAACAAGGCAGTTGTGCACTGGCTGACACCTCCTGTGAGATTTGGATTAATGTTTTGGGGTGAGTCAAGAAGTTCATATATAAAATTTAAGAACAGGAAATTTTTTGTCTAAAATGTGTTGAACTGACCAGTGGACTCTTTTCTCGTAACTTGGGCTTTTCTCTATAGGGGCTTTTCTCTATGAGTTCCCTGGTTGTTGCTGTTGTCAAGTATATTGTTAACAAGGTCTTAAACGCTGTTTCCCAGCCACTGTCTTGTTCGTTCATACATCAGCTGATTCCCTTTCTTTCCTTCCTTCCTTCTTTCTTTCTTTCTTTCCTTCCTTCTTTCTTTCTTTCTTTTTCCTTCCTTCCTTCCTTCCTTCCTTCCTTCCTTCCTTCCCTCCTTCCTTCCTTCTTTTTTTTTTTTGAGACAGAGTCACACTCTGTCGCCCAGGCTGGAGTGCAGTGGCACGATTTTGGCTCACTGCAACCTCTGCCTCCTAGGTTCAAGCGATTCTCCTGCCTCAGCCTCCTAAGTAGCTGGGATTACAGGTGCCCACAACCACGCCCAGCTAATTAGCTGACTCTATTTATAAAGGAGACTTAAGAGACTTAAACGAACACAATGAGATCTGGGACAATGGCACTGAAGCCAAATCAGCAGTGTGGACCCAAATACCTGATAAATTGCTTATCCTTTATGTTCTCATCTATTACCTCAGAAAAAGGGAGAACCAAGGGGAGGGTAATTTCCACGGACGGCAGTACTTGCCTAAGGAAGAGCAAAGCTGAATGTCGTGTGTCAGCATGATTGGCTCTGACAAATATTGAGTGATGCTTGTGTCTCAGACCCTTGATGGATGTAACTGAAGATGTTCCTGATGCATGACAACAAGACTTGGTTTAGTCTGCTGTTTTCAGACATCTGGTCTACCTCTATCCCATCAGAATGCCAGTCTTCCATGATAAATTAGACTAAACACCAGGAGCTCCCCACTTCTAAAACTTACAGAGCCCTGAGTTCTCCCGCAGAGTACTTGGTGAATTTCGCCACCGGAACGTGCTGTGTTGGCTGGCAAGTTTATAGGCTTGGTTTTGTAATTTTCTTTTTCATTTCTCATGTTTTTTATTTTATTTTTGACCCAACAGTAACACATATGGTTTCTGAATCTAAGAGATCAATCAGGATGCAGATTCTGCTTCTTTCTAAAAAATAAAATGAAAAAAAAGTTGAACTCTGGACAATCCAGTTAAAATTCTCCAGAATTTACATATGTAGGTAATGAGTTGGTGGCAACATTTTGTCTTGGTTTATCCAGATTTAACTTGAGCTTTTTACTTAGCTTCACCATGGCAGCTTCACCAAATGGCAGGTCACAAAAGCTGTATTATGAAATAATAAACAGTGCTATGTAGCTTCTTAAATCTCACTTATTTTTATGCATTTATGACTTTTGCCATATTATTTAAGATTTTTCTTTAAATTCACTCAGTTTTTTTACATAATTAATTTGAGAAAATAAGCTTTATATTGCCAGTGTAAATGGAGAGCAACATCATCATGTAAACATAAGATAAATATAAAAGTAAAAACATAAATATTTTTTGAATTGAAGTTTGTCTTGGTACTACCAGAAACATGCTTATCACAACTTGTAAAAAGCTGATGTGATTCAATGGCGTAGGCTTTTGGAGTTCTTTGAAATGGCCAATCCATGTGTGATACCCTGAGATCAGATGTCAGTAAAATCTAAGCCTCTGGCAGTCCAGCCTACTTCCTCCATTGTCCTGAGGCCTCTCTCTTTATGAGCATTTTATTTTTTACCTTCACGAGTGTAATGCATCTGGCTTGTCCGTCTCTCTTTGCCCTGTGTCTCCCCTGGACGTGCCTCAGAACTGGGTGCCCTAGCTTTGCTCTTTCATACTTAGGATGTTTACTATAGTAGTTAGGATTCTGGGGTTGCAAGCAATAGAAACCCAATTCCAGCTGACTTACACAACAAAACAAGATTTATTGGAAGGATTGGGGAAACTCACAGAATTGAACGAGAAGCTGAAGAAACAGGCTCTGAAAAGGATAAGAACCAAACACCTCCGAGGATCAAGGGCACAGGAAGAGGAGGGTAGTTTCTTCAGTGTCCTTACCCTGGCACACTTCCTCTCTCGGTTAATTGGAATCATCAAGCTGCATTCATCTTTGACTTCTGGGACACCTTGCCCAACCCTTTTCAGGAAACATACAGAATTCCAGCCTCAGCACTCAAGGGCCTGAGTCCCTTAGGGCAACTCTTGACTTCTCTTAGCCTCAGTTTCTTCATGTGTTAAGTGGGGAAAGATGACACTTCCTGAGGTTTAGGGAAAATAGTTATGAAAAGCAAAAAAGCTCCTCTAGTGAAGTAAATATAAGCGGAGCCACCGGAGCCACATAAATCTGGGTTCAAATCTTGATTCTAATGTACACTAGCTGTGTATCTTTGTGCGATTTATTACACTTCAGTTTCCTCATCTATAGAGGGGATAATGACAATGTTTACCTTATTGTAATTAACTTTGTATCAAGCAAATAATAAATGCACATTAATGTAAGTCATACAAGGAAAACAGGCAATAGATGTGATGATAGCTTTGTGAAGTTATTAATATCAATCACTCCTCCTTAGGGGTGAGTAGTGAAGCCATACCTTCTCCCAAATATAATGTAACAGGACAGTTATGAGAAACTTATGTTTTGAAGTAACCTTTTCACATACGAGAAAGGAAGCCCTTGTTATGAATGGTGGTGCTGGATCTCAACCTCTGTGTGATCCACAAAGCTCTGACTGCTTCAGGCTCATGTCTTTCTGGAGCCTGAAGTGTTCTTGGCACATCTTTTATAAAAGTCAGCCTTCCTTTCTTCCTGTTGCAAATTGCATGCACATTTCTGCTCCCTGAGACCAGCCTTCATTTCTCAACCAGTCTTCTTAGCTTCCCCACCCCCTTCTCCTTAATGAGAATAAGTTGACTTGTAATTAAGGTCATATTTTATGGACCAAGAAAGGCAGTAGCTGATGTGGCCGGGGCGCTGCAGCTCCACTCAGCGTTCCTCTGGTGGATTGCGTTGACCCTCCGTTGTTGTTTCAGGCTGGAGATAGAAGAATGATTTTGATGGCTTGAAATTAACAACGGGATTTATAGCTTGTAAATAGTCCTTGTGGCGAGATTTTCCTTTTCTGCTCTAATCCCCTCTTCCCATTCAGACCTCATTTATGCATCCCTTGCCAGAAGGATTATCCTCAGAATGGAAAACAAGAGTCTTTCTAGCATCGCAAGCTGCTTCTGCTGAGAAGCCCACAAGCAGCCTCCGTGGGTCTTTGATGTGCCCCAGTTCCGCCCTCTGGGGCGGGAGCAGCTCCGCTGGCCCACCGCAGCCCGGCTGTCTGGGTCCAGCCAAGATAGTGATCACTCACTGCGCGCTCTATTTTCTTCTCTCACAGCAAGAAAGTTTCTGACCTCGTCCTATTATTTTTAATCTATCTCTTAACATCATAGTCTCTGTCAAAAGACAGGCAGTGTTCCCAGACGGTCTGGCTGTGATAGTGATGGAGGAGCTGGTTTGGAAAAATGGGAACGTTCTCCAAACCGCGAAAGTCAATCTAAGCTGTTAGAGGGGTACTGAGGAGCCTGGCTGACTTCTCCTATCTTCACGTTGCACTTGCTTTTCTGACTCAAATAGGAAATAAGCGGAAGTCACCAGAGATCCCTGCTGGAAAGAAAGTTCCACATCAGAAGCAAGAGAGAGAACGATCCATGTCCAAACAGCTGTTCTGGGCTGTTGGCTCTGAGGCGGGTGGATGGACCCAGCACTGAGGAGAAAGTGAGGGGAAGGACCCATGTCGGCTTTGCGTAACTTACACGGCTGCTGGGTAGTTGATGAAGGGACTCACCTCAAAACCAGTGCCCCTGGGATCGGGCATGGACGATGCCACTCAGTCCCGGCCTACTTGTTATCGACGGGAACATAAGTCTCTCTCCTTCTGCTCTTCCCCTTGCCCCATCATCAACCCAAAATGTTTCAGATTAACGTCAGGTTTTAAATGTGAACGACATGTCAGCAAGCCCCCTAGACAGCGTTATTTAGTCTTCTAATGTTGGACGTTTGTAGTGACTGTGCGTTGTACCAGCACCTTCCTCCCAGTGACATTGACATCACTCTGCTCCAATCAGTTGATTTTCCCATCACCAGCTGATTCATTGGGCAGAAACCACAAGTTCACATGCCGAGGCGAGGGCTGAACTCTGTGACCCCTCCATTGAAAAGGCAAAACTCTATCACTGTGTTTTCATGCGAGCAGGCACTGGGAAGCAGTTTGCTTTTCTTTCGTTAGATTTTTATTTTTCCTCTTTGTGGCAATGTAACCTTTCATGACACTGTTCTACCATTTGCTTCTTTGGTACCATCCTCAGTTGGAACTGGCCTATGGCGATCAATCATTTTGGAGCTCATTAATGGACCATGCTAAGGTAATTTCCACATACTATTTTTTAAAATTGTCAGAGCAACTTGTTGAAATAGGAGGCATGATCCTTATTGTGCCAAAGACAGGAAAGAAGTTCGGAGAGATTAGGAAATTGTCCAAATTACAGATGAGCTAAAAATATATTAACTATAAAAGATAAATTCCAAAAGAGTATGCATAAGTGTATGTTCATTCTTCTTCTCTCTACCTCTTTACCATGGTCCCTCTCTCTCTCTCCTCTCCGGAAACATCTCTGAGCAGGTTGCACAGGAGAAAGGGTGCTGAGGCTTGAGCTGTCCTGACAGGACAGAGGCCAAGTCGGTTCTGCAGGGTTGATCCCGCCAGCTGAGACTCGGGCTTCAACACAGCAGGCCCATGACTCGTTCTTTATCATCTGCCTTGAGTTCAAAAGAAAATGATGGCAAGCGCGTACAGCGCCGGGGAGGGACAGATGGGCTTCCACAAATGTGATCACACGCACCAGCCCGTGGACTGATGATTTCAACCCAGCCCAAACCAAACGCTGCTCTTTGAAGCCTGCAAACTTTTCCTCATGACTCATCCTTTCTGATTCCCAGCCAACTTTCCACCATGGAAGGGCCTAAGGCCCAGCAGAAAAGTGTCTGCTTATCCTAGGAGAGGAAGTATCCTGGAGAGCCGTGAAAACGCTTCTCAGGAGATCCCCCTGCTGGCTTTTCAGATCCACCAGCTTGAATCCTTGGGGAAACATCCAAAAATTCTAGGCTCTCCTCCAAATGGAAACTGAATCCCGAATCTTTGAAACTGTGTCCACATGCATTTCAGACCACTCACTGTGAATTTGGTTATGTTGTGGTGTGAAGTTTTGGACTGACGGCCCATCATAATACTTGGGTAAAATATGAGATTTCATGCTTTTGGATTATAGTTTCCACATAGCTTCTACCTCCCAGATGCCCCTGTCTTTCTACAAGTCTCTGTAAAAACGTTTCTGCAGAATCAGCAACATTAGATCACTGGTTCAGCCGCCTGTGTTGATTAAGTACATCCATGTCCAAAGACCAACTCAAAATGGTTTAAAAAGACAGAAAAGAATAATTGGCTCAGGAATCAGAAAGGTCCAGAGGTATTTTGGCATCAGGTGAGGCTTGATCCAGGTGCTCACAAAGTATTATCAAGGCTTAGTTTGTTATATATTTTGTCTCTGCCTTTAAGGTGTCAGCTTCATCTTTAAGTCCCAGTGGTGGCCCCTAGCAGTTGCAGGCTCTTCCCCTGCTGCAAATCCTGAGGCAAGAAGGGAGTTTTGTGCAACTATCCAGGGGAGAAGGGAAAGGTTCTCCTGGCAGTTCCCAGAGAAGACAGAGCTTCACATTCTGTGAGCCCTGGCTAACCTCTCCTCTTAACTCCTTTGCACTGTTTGTGTTTTGTGACCATCATCAGACCAGTTCCGGGGTAAAAGGGAGGAGATGGAGTCTTTGGCTTAGGGCAATGAAAGCCCCCACTGGAACTGAGGTAGGGCCAATCCCACTCAGGCCACCTGGCTGAGAAGGGGGAGGAATAGATTACCAAGGGAAATCAGGGCACTATTTCTAGGAAGAAAGGAGAGAGATGAATGCAGGGGAGGAAAATGACCAATGTACAAAGTATGCTCCCTCATGCTGGTGTTCACATGGAAAACAGAGGAAAGAAAATTGCCCAAGGTGTTTAAAGATATTCAATGACTTCCCACTGCTCTTGAGACAAAGAAGTCTTGGCTATGACCTACAAAGTCCTGTGTGATGTGGTCAGTTGTCCCTCCAGCCCCCCGGACCCCTCCCTCACATCCTCAGCACTCCCGCCACACAGACCTCGGCTCCTTGAACTTGCCGGTCTCCGCCTGCCATCAGGACTTTGCATGGACTGTGTCCTCTGTCTTCCCTTTTCACCCCATTAGCTCCCACTCAGATCTCACCTCCAGGGCCTCCACCTTAAGGAACTCTTCCCAAAGGCCCTCCTAACCAAGGCAGCCTCCTCGGATACACTGCTCTTGGCCCCCTGTTCTCTTCTTTTGCAGCCCTGATGAAGCCTGTTTTTCCCACTAGATGATTCCTTTCATTTTTCTAGTGAATACTGAGTTAGCACCTCCTGTGTGTCAGGCCCCATTCTAGGTGCTGGGAATAGAACAATTAACAAGAAATGCACCCCGTCCCTTGTGGAGCCTACAGGCTGCATCTCACGCCACCTGACTCCAATATGAAAGCCAAGATGACTAGTCTAACATGCATTGCAAACACCACGGTGCAAAAACATTAAGTAACTACGGGAAATTGCACGTGAGATTCAACCCTCTGAAAGGGACTCTAAGCCCTGTTACCAGACCTAGAAGCTTCTTTGTTCTGGGTCTGTGTTAAAATTGCATGATCCTGAGATCAGACATTTTGTGCAGCAGGAGAATTCCACTCCGGTTGAGTCCTCCCTCAGCAGGCCAGAGCCCGTCTTATTCACCCAGTGGTCTCTCCTTAATAGCTCCTGAATCCCTTCCCGTGAGTCCACCCCAGTGCCACAGTATCAACTGAAGCCTCCCTAACTCCTGTGAATTTGAAATGTTCTGCAAGCTCCTTGAGGACAGGGACTCTGGTCTACTTATCTGTAAATTCCCAGCATTTTATGTGGTGTCTGTATGCAATACGTGCTCCATAATTGCTAATTACGTGAATCAGTCGTTTCTTTGCCTTCATCTGTTTTTCCATCTGATCTATTCTTCCTACTGACTTTCATCCCATCCTAACTGGTAGGACCACCTGCTGAAGGAGATGTTAATATCGACTTTACAGCAGAGAAAACTCAGATTCTAGCAGGTGAGTCCTCAGGTCACAGGTGTAAAGTCGCAGCATGGAAGACTCACATTCAGTGGGCGTCTTCTTGTCACATGCTTTGACCTGTAGCTGCAGTCCCTAATCCCAGCCCAAGGAAACCTGTGAACACTCCAGGATTCCCTACAAAATGTGCACACATTTGCAGAAGCAAGATCACAGCTTTCATCCGATTTTCAAAGCTGTCCGGAACCAAAAGCCATTAAGAATAACTGGCCTGGGGGTATTTTCTTGCTTTCTTTTTCTTTTGACTGACACCATGCTGACACACACTGCCCCACACCAAGTTGTCTTAATAGTGGGTCCACACGGAGCAGGGGCCGCTCTCCTCCTGGGGCACCTCGGTCACCTGCCCTTGGCATCTGCTGCGAGTCCCAACAGCATCGGCTGGCTGCCGCAGTCACATTCCTGAAGAATGCGAAAGCAGAAGAAATTGAGAATACACGAGGTAAATTTCCAGACAAGAGGAATACAGCCAGTAATACAATCCTTACATGAAGAATAAGGCTACTGTTGGAATCTCAACGCAAAAAAAAAAAAAAAAAAAAAAAAAAAAAAAAAAAAAAAAAAAAAAAAAAACCGAATTACAGGGGCACGCCCAG
>NW_012103943.1:1735411-1745812 GCF_000951045.1 Mandrillus leucophaeus
CCAGACAAGAGGAATACAGCCAGTAATACAATCCATCCACAACAAAAAATCCAAGAACCTCAATCTCACCGAAAAAAAACAAAAAAAAAAAAAAAAAAAAAAAAAAAAACAAAAAAAAAAAAACCGAATTACAGGGGCACGCCCAGTTAAAAATTCTGGTTTTCACAGTCTCTTTGCTTGTCAAACTTAATATCAAGGAAAATAAGCTAATTTGATTTGGCAAAGGCTCATGAAATATGGAACTGATATCTGTGGCAGCGACCTTTGATGTTTTGTATAAACAGTGTTTTCCCTGCTGTGGAGGCGAGAGTTGAATAATAAACAGCATCTTCCCTTCTCCACTCGCCGCCCACCCCTTCCTCAGTACTCCTCAAAACGTAGAAAGTAAGTCTTTTCTGTGGCTCACAGAACTCACTGGGGCAACATTTGTTGGCTAATTTTACAGAGCAGGGTTTTTCAACCTTTGCACTGTCATTTGGGGCTAGATAATTCTTCATTGTGGGGGCTGCCCTGTGCCTTGCAGGGTGCCTAGCAGCATCCCTGGCTTCTACCCACTACATGCCAGGAGCATCCCTGTCCCGAGTTGTGACCACCAAAAGTGTCTCCAAACATTGCCAAGTATCTTCTGGGGGCAGGATTACCCCTGGTTGAGGGTGGTGTGTGTGTATGTGTGTGTGTGTGTGTGTGTGTGTGTGTGTAGAATATATATTTAATATATATATATATCTTTTTTTTCCCTTTTCTGTCAATTTCAAGTACTAGTTGCCATCCTCAGGATCTATCGCCTTGAGGTTCCGGCTCATCATCCAACAGCTCCTTAGGCGTCCCAGGGAAGAGGTGGAACAGGTATCGTCTATCATGTGTTGTACCTGCCTTTGCTCCCAGGGGCTTCAGGCCTGCTTGCTGCTGCACGTCTACCTGGAAAGGGCAGCTCTCAATGGTCTCTGAGTGATTACGTACTTGATACATCTTCTGAACTCATAGATTCCCGAAGTTCAAGAATTGCATGGTCTCTGGGCAGCTCTTTAATGCCTCCTTCTCTGTGTTGCATGGCCTTTGGTAACACATCATAGTGAAGAGGGTTGACCTGGAGTTAGGCAGGTTTACGTCGATGACGTTCTGAGTCAGCTTGCACCAGCTGTGAGAGCTGACGGTTACATCTTCAGGAATTCTATGAGCCATTTGCAGTCCTGTTGGTAGCTTGAATTTACTTATGATGAGAGTATTTACACTGCAAACATTGGCAAATGCCACCAATCACGGCTTCCCTCCACCCTTGCCAGCCGACTGAGTAACACATCACTGGTTCAAGTACAGGCTTGAAACTAGGGTGAATGGCAGACCCTGCTCACTCTCACCCAATATCCATTCTGCCCTTGTTTCTTACTGAAGGAATTCTTCCTGTTTGGCCTGGCAAGGAATGCCGCAGGATAGCCACATTTCCCACCTGTCTCGGAGTTTAGAGTGCTCAGATGAGCACTGGCCAATGGCATGTAGATGGAGTTTACTAGATAGGACTTCCCAGAGACTGTAAAATGCAGACAAACTGGCCTATAACTTTTACTCTCTGCCCTTGACCTTACTCCCTGTGTAGATCATAGCTGCTATGCCGGGTGTGGATCGGGCATCTCCCAACGACAAGGTGGCTAGTGAGAGATACAGATCACACACTGGGAATGTGTGAACTGAGAGACAAGCAGTCCTGTCTTGATGCCTGGATGGCATCAGGAGGTTAGTGGACTCCAGCCTTGGACTCCCTACTCCAGGCTGCTTGTTGGTGGATTCAGGAACATACCACTGAATGCCACCCCTAACTAAGACCCCAGACAAATCAACTGAAAGTTTATTAGCTCTGGTTTCCCTACCTACAAAATAAAAACCTAATTCATGGGACTGCTCTGAGGGTTAAATGAGATAATGGATATAAAGAGCCTAGCACAGTCCTGGCATGTGGGGTGCAAGCCTCCTAATGGGTGCAAGCTGCTGTTCTTACTATCGCCGCCATCACCATTATCTTGGCAATAGTTACGTGTTTGGGCGTTGGCCTCCCCCTCCAGCCTTCGTGTCTTCAAGCACATGGGCCACGTTTCGTTCACTCTCTGTCGTCAGTCTTCACCAGGTGGCCTGATATTAGCACTGATTAAGTTTTTTTTGTTTTGTTTTGTTTTGTTTTTTGAAATGGTGTCTCGCTCTGTCGCCCAGGCTGGAGTGCAGTGGTGCGATCTCGGCCCACTGCAACCTCCACCTCCTGGGTTCACGCCATTCTCCTACCTCAGCCTCTTGAGTAGCTGGGACTACAGGCACCCGCCACCACACCTGGCTAATTTTTTGTATTTTTTAGTGGAGACAGGGATTCACCATGTTAGTCAGAATGGTCTCGATCTCCTGAACTTGTGATCCACCTGCCTCGGCCTCCCAGAGTGTAATTAAGTTTTAATAATAAAATTAATTATCCTTTGTTAGAGTTTTGTTCATATTTCTATCCTGCCCTGTAGCACTAACTAAATTCAATTCATGCTTATTGAACGACACAGAAGAATAACACAACAATGAATGATACAAGAACGAGTAAAACATTCATGCCCCCACCCTACTCTAAGGAATCCATACTCAATTTGAAAACATAAGGAAAGTCCCTACATGATTGGATGCAAGAGAAGTATGCGGGTTCTCAGGCAACGATGAACCAAAGGCATCATGCAGGTGGACTATGGAAGTGTTGGGGATAAAGAAAAGGCTTCTTGGAAGAGGAGGCGTTTGGCACAGGCCTTGGAGAGTGGTGGATGGGGGTTTCTATTATAAGGATGTTATGAGCCTCATGTCTTAGGTGAACGGGGTATTAGGTAGTGCAGTGGGAAACCCTGGCTCTTGTCCTGGGAATGGAGCTAAGAGGAAGTTTGGAAAGCTGGGTGGAAGGTTTGCCTGCCAGGCTGAGATATGTACATTTCACTCTCTGGAAAGTAGGGAGCCACTGAAGCTTTGAGAGCCGAGAGTGACATTAGAATTGGAATTTAGATAGATGAATCCAGCAGCCATGCAGAGATTTTTTGGAAAGGGAGACAGGAGGTATGGCACCAGTAAGTCGGCTGTTCAATAGACTAGAAAAGGGGTGCATGCTCCCCTAGCCCTGTGAGCTGTTCGTTCATAGCACTGAAATCATTGCAAATTTATATTTGTTTGGTCAGTCATTTGATTAATGCCTGCCTTCCTGTCTAGATCGGAAGCTCCATGAGTGGGGCAAGTCTTAGAGACTGCTGTGAGTCCTCATCACCCAGATAGGAGATGCTCTGTGAATAGTTATCGAAAGGTGAAATTGAAGTCAGAGAGCTGGGGTCTGACTTGTGTCTCCTGGAGCACTGAGAATCATCTCTAGGCCTTGAAAACATGGCCAGATGCTGAGAAGGCTAGTCAGTGCCCAGTCCTGGGAGGAATTGTAAAGAACTTTTGGTTGAACTCAGACATCCTAGAGATTTCAACCAAAGAGCCAATTCTGCTGTGACTTGCTACATGATCTTAGAAGATGCTTACCATCTCCAGGTTCCCCTATACAACAAAATTGAGAAACATAACCTTGAAGTCTCCCAGAGCTCTGTGCATCTCATTGGGAAAAAAAGAGAGAATTTATTGGGTACAGATTACACGCCAGTCCACTGAGCCAAAGGCTTTCCCTGTGTGATCTCATTTAATCCTCAGAAGAACTCTTGAGATTCATAAACATATCCCAGTAACTCAGAGGGCAGCCAGGGTACCCTGCCTCTTATGTTCTGAATCGCCCAGCTCTAGGGAGCAAATCAGGCTCCATATTTTCATATCTAGGTGTCCTTGGGCAAATGACTTAGCTTTCCTGTGCCTCGGTTGCCTCATTTGTAAAAAGGGCCTCCAAAGTATTACCTCACGAAGGAATGGAAAGAGCGCAAGTAGAGAATGCATCTAATTCATGTGTGGTCCCTCTGCCTTCGTCCTTAGAGGTCAATCATGTCAGCTCTTAATGTGGTGAGATACCCCATGGAATTCCAAAGCCATTTCCAAGAGTTCCATGCATTTATAAAGGGCTGAGACTCTCATGATCACCTCTCTTTAAACTAGGTGCTGCTCTTTCCCGAATATAACTTTTAAAATCACCTCCCCTTATAGAACTCAAGTAAATCTATTTCAAAAGGACTTCAGACGGCTACTGCAATGGCAATGTGGTAGCCAGGACAACTGTGAGATGTGGAAGGCAACTGAAAAAATAAATGTAAGACAGGTAAAATAAAAGCCTGGCTGCCTGCAGAAAGCCATGTGCCTGGTCCCTTGTTGTCAAAGAGGGAGGAGGTCTTCAGGCTTCGGAGAGGTATCAGAGGGGTAGCACTAGACAGAAATAGAACTGAGAAGGCAATCATTTCTCTATGTTTCAATCCAGTGTTCCTAAATGCTGTGTGAAACATACCATGCAGAACCCCCGCCCACCGCCCGCACCCCGAGTGTGGGAAGTACCACGCCAGGCTTTCCTGTTTCTCAGCTGCAAGGCCATTTCCCCAGGCCCTAGCGATATCTGCAGCTAGGCAAAGCCAGCCTCTTCAGTATTCCCCTCTCCCTGCTCCTCCACCTTACTTGATCTGGGACATTATTGTAGGAGCAAGGAAAGCCGCCGAGTCCTTTAATCTCCTGCATTATGGAGGGATACTTCTTAAAAATCTCGTCGTTTTCTTTCCATCTCTATTACCCATTTTAACGACTTAATTTGCCAAGTTCCTGTGAGCTGCCTATTGATAATTGATAGATTGTTCCTTCCTTTCCAATTTCCTCTGTTAGTTATCCCAGGAAGTTTATTTCTGCTTTGCATGTAACCCAATAGGTTGGCGAGTACCCGGCTGGTTTGTGGGCCTGTGTAAATTAATACTGTCCAGAAATGCCGAGCGAGACCAGCAGGCCCTCCGACCAGGAAGCTATCCGGTTGCTTCCTGGCAGGCTCCTCTTCATTGAAACGGCCTGCAGCGGAGGCACGGGGACTTCCCCTTGCTTTAATGGCTTTGAGTGGCCATCTGGGGGAGATCATTGATGCCAGGCCTGGCTCTTCCCTCAAGCCAGGAGGTTTTCTGTGGTCACATAGATCCCACCTCCACTCCAGTCCCACAACCTGGGCTTTTACAAGGTGGGGGTGGAGATTTCTAGCTACAGACATTCATTTTAAGAGATCTCAGTTTCTCAGCCTCATCCAGTTCCTCTTGCTTGTTTGCTTTTGGCTGTTGTTATTTGTTTTTCTTTCTCCTTTTGGGGTTTATCCAGGCAAGAAGCATTAACTATATAGAGAAGCGTCTCCAGTTGGGGATTTTGATTTGGGGCTGGATCACTTCTAGAAGTCGTGGGCGATTAATACTTTTCTTATGCTGTTCTGTTTGAGTATGAATTCCTTAGGGTGGGGTTGAAACGTAAATGTTTTATTCATTTTTGTGTTGTTAATTGTTGTGTTATTCTTCTGTGTTGTTCAATACGCATCAGTTGAATTAAGTCAGTGCTAAGGAGCAGGATAGAGATAAAATAACTTCAGACTATTTCTTTTTCTTTTTTTTCTTTTTTTTTTCTGAGACAGAGTCTCACTCTGTTGCCAGACTGGAGTGCAGTGGCACAATCTTGGCTCACTGCAACCTCCACCTCTCAGGTTCAAGCAGCTCTCCTGTCTCAGCCTCCCGAGTAGCTGGGACAACAGGTGTGCACCACCAAGTCCAACCAACTTTTATATTTTTAGTAGAGATGGGTTTCACCATGTTGGCCAGGCTGGTCTCCGACTCCTGACCTTGTGATCCGCCCACCTCGGCCTCCCAAAGTGCTGGGATTACAGGCGTAAGTGGGATTACAGGCGTAAGTCACCACACCCAGCCAGACTATTTCTATTGAAACTGCTGAGATAATCTTTTGAATCCAAAAGTAAGTACGATCATTGAGTCCATTGTAAGTATGATCTCCAGAGTTTCACTAATCAGTTGTTTGAAAATCTGGAGATCATACATACAATGTCAAAGTTGTAGCTTCTGTTGAGGAATTGGGAGAAAGAGCAACTCTTGGTCTACTTTCCTACAGAGAAACAGGTGAAAGTCCTGGGAAGGGGCCTCCTGGTCTTGCCTGGGGTCCACTCTCCTCCTGACCACAGCCTCAACAATGGGCAGTGTAAGACGATGGTCTTAGATGAATCACAGGTGTGTATTGCCTTTTGGGCCCTGTGGGTGACTGAGTTTTGGATCCCTGGCCTATGCAGCCCGAACGGCAGGGGCGGCACTCTCTTTGAGGGCACTTTGGATCTGGTCAGACAGTTGTCAGATTTCCATTTCAGTTTATTTTATTCTGTAGTGACATAATCATAGTCCCTGATACCTAACATGAAATAAAGGACATTCTTGGCCTTTTCATTCTACTTTTTTTTTTCATTTTAAACAAGAAGTTTATTTAAACAACAAGACACTTGACTTGAAGGGAAAACTATCTAGGATTCTTTTTTGTTTTAGAGTTATTTATCGCTACTTAAAGACAGATTGCCCCACATGTAACAGCTACATACAAAAAAGTTATAAAATCATCCTTGGTTTTATAATGATAAATGAAAAACATTAAAATTCTCCAGTTGAACAAGGTATGCAAGGATTTTTATTTATTTTATTTATTTTATTTATTTTTTAACAGTGAAAGCAAAATCACGTACTGGAATATAAAGATAAGAGCTGAACAAGCATGCCACTAATGGAAAAAGGGGATATTTTCACAGAATCAGTGTTTTCCTCCATCCTGTCTCCACCTGATGTCAATTAAAACATACCATTGGCTGTTTAGTTAAAAAAAAACACAATATGCTTGTGCACATACATATACCTGTTACTTTATGTATAATAAAGGAATGGGGAAGGGGGAAATGAAAGAATAGAGAAAACTGTAAGATGGTAGTCAGGATGTGGTGGAACCAAATTACAGTTTTCTAATTGAGAATGTAATCTTGGTCTTTAAAGAACAGAGTTCTGGAGTAAAGAAGCAGTTTCCCTTTTCAGTAGGCACCTCCCGCCTGCTGTTGGAACATATCAATTGTATCATCATCCGCCATTTCCAACTGTGCAGGTGTGTCTGTTCCATTGATTGGTTGCCCGTCGAATCGGAATCTGATCTGCCTCTCTGACAATCCCTGTCGTTCACAATAGGGTCTCATTAGTTTTCTAAGTGGTGTGTGCCTCTTAGTCTTAAACTGCACCACAGAAGCATCCTGCCCCGCCACCTTCAAATTAATATGATCATTGTTCTCAGTCTTGACTCCTTCCTTGGGCTTTTCGTCGGCCATGGCCAGCGCCGGAGTCTCCTCAGCTGCTGCTTCACTAAAGAGGTACCAGGTCCGCACCAAACGAGCCACAAGCAGCACCAGGAGCCTTCATTCTACATTTTATGCAGATAGGAACTATTCTCCACGTGCTAAAGTGTGGAAATCCTAAAATGAATTCCTTAGCACCTGTCTACTCCCATCGGAATGAGAGTATCATGAAGGCGGGACAGGGAGCTTGTCTGTAATTAACTGCTGCTCAGCCCCTTGCATCTAACACAGTATCTGGCTCATCAAAGAAGGCAGGAAGGGTTAGATGAGTGAATGGCATAATCTCTGTCCTCAAGGAACTCACCCTCTCTAAACATACCAATGCAATGTTCTGCAACAGGAGCTCTGAGAGGGAAGGAACAAGGGACTCTAGAAATTAAGGGAAGGGGTATCTGACCCAGCAGGGGGAAGGTCAGAGAAGTTTTTTTTTTTTTTTTTTTTTTTTTTGAGATGGATTCTCGCACTGTTGCCTGGGCTAGAGTGCAGTGGTGTGATCTCGGCTCACTGCAACCTCTGCCTCCCAGGTTCAAGCGATTCTCCTGCCTCAGCCTCCCTAGTAGCTGGGATTACAGGCATCTGCCACCACGCCCAGCTAATTTCTTGTATTTTTAGTAGAGACGGGGTTTCACCATGTTGGCCAGGCTGGTCTTGAACTCCTGACCTTGTAATTTGCCTGCCTTGGCCTCCCAAAGTGCTGGGATTACAGATGTGAGCCACCGCACCCGGTGAAGGTCAGAGAAGTTTTGAGAAGGATGCGGTGATATACGAGCAGGGACTTACATAGTGAATATAGTGGGTCAGCCTTCAAGGGAAAAAGTATTGAGAGGTGGAGGGAATAGAATGTGCAAAAATAGGAGAGCACGGAGCACAAACCTGGGCAAGGCTCCCTCACTAGACTGTGGGCTACCTCTTGCTCACTGTTTTCCCAGAGTCTACAGTAGTGATTGGCAAAAGCTAGACATTCAGTAATTCAGTAAGTGTTTGTTAAATGAGTACGTGGAGGAGTAAGGAATGAAGCTTTAGCTGTGATGTAGATATGGCATTGAATCAAGCGTGAATGCACTGGAATGCTGGGGTGAGGATGGAGAGGAAGGGATCTATCTGATAGTGGTTTGAAATTAGTGGAGACGGTAGAGATGGGTTGGTTGGGTGAGCGAGTATGAACAGGCTCTGGCTTTATCCTATCCTTAGGACCACATAGGCTCTGTAATGAGGATCTCAAAGAATCTCAAACTCAGCTCCTGGGGCCTTCCAGTGAAATCCCAGAAACATACCCACCTCTTCTGCGTTTTTCAGCAGAGCAAAAGGTTCTAGGCTATTTGGATTCAAAAGATTATGTCAGCCTTTCCCTGATTTAAGCCTATTAGCTCAAATTTAGAGGTTAGGTGCAAAGCGGTCAATCGGTATCTACTACGTTCTCTGGTGCATTTAGGGTCATGATTTTATATAATCTGCTCAGTTCTTAAGGTTGGGGGTGAGGGTGAGGGGCAGGAAACATTATTTCCTCTATTGAAATCCCCAACTCCATCTATCATTCAGTCAGTGAGTTGCACCAGGGCTGTGCCATGCCAGAAGGTTTTTCCATCACACTTATCACATCTCATGAGGCAGGTGCTATGAGCGCCGAGTGCCAGCCTCTGTTTACTCTAAAGGCTGAGATCTGAGTCCTTGTGTCTGCTCCCAACACCTGTCATGGTTCTACTGTCTTGCACTCTGTGAACTAACCCTATGCCACCCACAGTGCTTCTGGGGCCCTGAACTGCCCCAGAGGGGAGAGGTCCTTCAGGAGGACTATCCTTCCTTTTGTTCCATCATGGTAAACCTACCTTTCCCTGAATAACTTTGTCTACGGTTTGTTCCTTAGAAGCAGAGCCTGGGATAAGGATTCTTGTGCAAATAAATTATTGCGGAAGTACTCTGCCAGAAAATCTGGGAAGCAGCAGTGGAAGCAGGAGAGGGCAGGGGAAGAAGATAACTAAAATTGTGATTTCCAGAGAGCCCTGATCCCGGGAGGGACTCTGGAGCAGGAATTGCACTCCAGGGCTTATGCCATCCAAAGGCAAAGGAACTGGCTGTCAGTCCTGGCCACAGGAAAGTGCAAGGCCAGTGGGATGACTGGTGGGTGGTGAAACTCTGAGGCAGCTCTGGTCAGCCCAGGGCAACCCCCAGCCCAAGGCAATCCCTAGGAAAAGGAAGCAGATATCCTGCAAGGATATTGGGTGGGGCACTGACAGTATCTGCCACATACCCGCTGACCATCAAAGGCAGAGCTTTAAAGGTTATCATCTCAGCAAATAGACCCAGCGTCAAATCCTACCTCCTCCACTCAGAGCAAGTGACCTCAGGCAAGTCACCTAACCTTACAGAGCCTCCATTTCCACTTTTGCAAAATGGGACTAATGTGAATTTCTAACTTCCAGGATTGTTAGGATGTAGCAAGACAATGCAAGTGAAAGAGGTTAGCATAATGCCTGGCTCTTGGTAAATCCTGACAGCTATTATTACACTTCTTGCCACTGCTGCTATCCTAACAGGTCCAAAGTTAGAAAAGGTTCTGCCCAGCTGGGGTTCTGATCTTTTGCTGAAGGATTGCTTATTCCTCTGAAGCACAAAGGGGTGTTTTGCTACAGGGTAACACTGGAAAAATAGGTATGTTTATGTGTAGTATGCATATTTTTGAAACTAAGCTTGGTAGGAGCCTAGTTACAAATCTGGTTGGCATTTGGCAGGTCATGACACATCCTTGGGGTCCAAAGCCTCCTGAGAACTTCTTAAAAAAGAATGAGTTGTTCAAACAGCCTTCGCCAAGAAGTATGTCAACAGTCAACACCTAATTTCCCATGTGAACATCATGCAAATACAGAGCCATAAATTGCTTGCAAATTGCCGTTGCCAGTTACCAGAGTACTTACAGGAGAAGCTTCCTTCCCTAAATTCTTGGCGAGTTTTTGATATGAGATGTAAAGATTGTTACTATTAAATTTTTATTTTATTTTATTTTGAGACAGAGTCTCACTCTGTTGCCCAGGCTGGAGTGGAAAGAAGGAAGGAAGGAAGGAAGGAGGGAGGGAGGG
>NW_012103943.1:1745862-1747796 GCF_000951045.1 Mandrillus leucophaeus
GGAGGGAGGGAGGGAAGGAGGGAGGGAGGGAAGGAGGGAGGGAGGGAAGGAAGTAAGGAAGGAAAGAAGGAAAGAAGAAAGGAAGGAAGGAAAAAAGGAAGGAAGGAAGAAAGGAGGGAAGGAAGGAAGGAAAGAAGGAAGGAAGGAAAGGAAAGGAGGGATGTTCTAAGTTAGAATGGAAATTACCACATTAAAAAATGCAAACTAATCTATGGTGGTATAAAGCCGATCAGTGATTGTGTGTGGTTGAGGGAAGGGAAGAGATAGATTATAGACAAGCTTGAGGAAACTTTTGCAGGGGGATATGTTTGTTATCTTGATATTGAGGGTTTCACAGGTATACAGATAATGCATCAAATTGTGCTTTTTTAATCTGTGTAGCTGTTAGCTGTCAGTTACACCTTGAAAAAGTTGTAAATAACAAAATGAATGACTTCCCTGTTTTTTAATGCTATCTTTTAAAAAATTGATGGTGGATATGTTCCCATCTTGAAATGTAGGAGCATAAGATCAGTCATCGGCCAATAAGAAAGAACAGCTGGATGTCCTAATGTAACTTATATGTCTTAACAGTTAAACGAATAGGGATGCCTACCTGTCTATGCATTCCTTAAAACTGTGTGTGTGGGCAATGCTCTGGGAGGAAGCTCTCCAGCCCCTACCTGAGATTTCAAGAGGTGGGTTATCTTAAAAATCTAGAGACTGGGTCGGGCGCAGTGGCTCTTGCCTGTAATCCCGGCACTTTGGGAGGCCAAGGCAGGAGGGTCACCTGAGATCAGGAGTTTGAGACCAGCCAGACCAACATGGAGAAACCCCTGTGTCTACTAAAAATATAAAATTAGCCAGGCATGGTGGTGCATGCCTGTAATCCCAGCTACTGGGAAGACTGAGGCAGGAGAATTGCTTGAACCTGGGAGGCAGAGGTTGTGGTGAGCTGAGATTGTGCCATTGCACTCCAGCCTGGGCAACAAGAGTGAAACTCCACTTCAAAAAAAAAAAAAAAAAAAAAAATTGGAGACTGTTCATGGTGACTCATGCCTATAATTCCAGTGCTTTGGAAAGTCAAAGGGAGAATATTGCTTGAGCCCAGAAGTTCAAGACCATCCTGGGCAACATAGTGAAACCTCATCTCTACAATTGTTTTTTTTAATTACCAGACATGGTGGCACATGCCTGTAATACAAGCTACTCAGGAGGCTGAGGCAGGAGGATCACTTAAGCCAAGGAGCCCAAGGCTGTGGTGAGCTGTGATTTTGCCCCTGCATTCCAGCCTGGGTGACAGAGTTAGACTCTGTTTCAAAAAACAAACAAACAAACAAAAATTAATAATAAAAAAATTTAATCTAGAAAATCCTGTGCCAAGATAATCCAATGTGTGGATTCCTTTGGTGGAAATCCAGTTTCAATGATGTGCCCTAGAGAAGCTTGTAAATATTTATTGACTTGAATAGAATATTGAAGTTTTTAAAAAATCTTCCTTGATTGAGCTGGTGATTTTCCAGCTTAGCCTGACATTGAAACATGTGGGGCTGGAGCCCTTTCAGCTCTCACTGGGAGGCTGGACAGAGGACGTGGGAGAGATTTGGTGTCTCAGTGTGGATGGGCTCCAGCGCCACGCTCATAGGAGGACTCTAGACTCCTGCCTTCTCCCTGCAGCTGAGGGTGTCCCCACCCCTCACATTCCCCTTTCTAAGCTACAAACAAGTAAAACACACACACTGACACCAACACACAACTGTGAGGCATTAGAAGTGAAATTTTTTTTTTTTTTTTTGAGATAGAGTCTCACTCTTTTGCTCAGGCTGGGGTGCAGTGGTGCAATCTCAGTTCACTGCAGCCTCCACCTTCCGGGTTCACGTGATTCTCCTGCCTCAGCCTCCCAAGTAGCTGGGATTACAGGTGCGTGCCACCATGCCCAGCTAATTTTTGTATTT
>NW_012103943.1:1748016-1749816 GCF_000951045.1 Mandrillus leucophaeus
TTCACCGTGTTAGCCAGGATGGTCTCGATCTCCTGACCTCGTGATCCGCCCGTCTTGGCCTCCCAAAGTGCTGGGATTACAGGCTTGAGCCACCGCGCCCGGCTAATTTTTGTATTTTTAATAGAGACGTGGTTTCACCATGTTGGCCAGACTGGTCTCGAACTCCTCACCTCAGCTGTTCTACAGGCCTTGGACTCTCAAAGTGCTAGGATTACAGGCGTGGGCCACCATGCCTGACTTGAAGAGAAATCTTGCTCCCATCCATTCATCCATGCTTTTATCTATCCGAGAGGTCTCTGCTGAACACCTACTGTGTTTCAGGTGAAGTGCAAGGACTAAGTGATTAAAACAAGCACAACACCTGCCCTCAGGGAGTTTACATTCCAGAGCAATCGACACAATGGTCAAATCACCAGAAACCAAAGGTAAAATTGCAAGTGGGGTAAGTGCTATAAAGGCAAAATAAATGCCTGTAAACAGCAAATCATGGGGAGATTTGGCTTAATAATGAATACAAAGAAGGACAGCTTCCCAGAGGTGATAAGAAATTTGAAAGAAGAGCAAGCGCTAACCAGGTAAAGAAGGTGGGGAGCATTTCAGGCAGGACGGATGGCATGTGCAAAGGCACGATCGGGGGGTTGGGGGAAGCATGGTGCAATGGAAGAATTGACCAATGGCCTCTGGGGCTGGAACTCAGACAGCAAGGACAAGAGAAACCAGCAAGATAAGTGGCGACCAAGACACATGACTCATTACAGGCCATGGTGAGGAAGTGCCAACTGTCAATTTCCCCAGAAGACCACCAAGAAAATGAACAAAACAAAATCCAAGTGAAACAAAACAAAAGGCGCATTCATCCAGCAAAGCTAGGTTTACCAGACCTACTGCAATAACGGAGAACACACCGTTAACAGAGTTTTAGTAATGTCTTCAAAGGGAAAGGTCAGGGGAGGATATTTATAGAATTTTAGAGCTTGGGCTGGAGGACTGAAGGCTGGTTTTGCAAGGCTGAGAATTAGCTGGGATTAGGCAAAGTTGATACCATAGTGGCCTCAGATCTGTGGACTCAGTGAGGAGACAGTCTCTCTCTGTCACCCAGGCTGGAGTGCAGTGGCATAATCTCAGTTAACTGCAACCTCCACCTCCCAGGTTCAAGTGATTCTCCTGCCTCAGGCACCCAAGTAGCTGGGATTATAGACATGCACCACCCTGCCCAGCTAATTTTTGTATTTTTAGTTGAGACAGAGTTTCACCACGTTGGCCAGGCTGGTCTTGAACTCATAACCTCCAGTGATCCACCCACCTTGGCCTCCCAAAGTGGTTGCTGGGATTACAGGTGTGAGCCACCACGCCGGCCGAGGAGAGAGTCTTAAAGTGAGGTTTGTCATTTGTCTTCTTACATATAAGCTCTTTCAGTTGGTTCAAATACTTATCTCCAAGGAGCAGGTCTTTCTTACAGTGCATAGCTGGGTGATCTTCACTTACCCTCAGTAGTGCTTAAGAATGGACTGAAGGTCGGGCACCGTGACTCATGCCTGTAATCCTGACACTTTGGGAGGCTGAGGCAGGTGGATCACGAGGTCAGGAGTTCAAGACCAGCCTGGCCAAGATGGTGAAACCCCGTCTCTACTAAAAATATAGAAATTAGCTGGGCGTGGTGTCTGACACCTGTAATCCCAGCTACTCAGGAGGCTGAGGCAAATAATTGCTTGAACTCGGGAGGCGGAGGTTGCAGTGAGCCGAGATCGTGCCACTGCATTCCAGCCTGTGTGACAGAGTGAGACTCTGTCTCAAAAAAAA
>NW_012103943.1:1749866-1773079 GCF_000951045.1 Mandrillus leucophaeus
AAAAAAAAAAAAAAAAAAAAAGAATGGACTGAAAATCATGCCCAGCCTAGTATTAACACAGTAGCGGGGAATTAGGTTGCTTTTGGTTCTGAGGTTTGATATTATCCTAAGTGCAAGGGCAAGTCGTGAATGGGTTTTGCATTCCCCTTTACTTCTGTCCTGGCCATGGAGTAGTGGAAGGAGCATAGGATCAGCCACCATCACAAAGTCACTCTTTCATCTGTCTGGTGGGAACATAGGAAAAGATGACTTCCTGTCTTTTTTCCTTGCCTATATCCAAGTTTTTTGTTTTTTGAGATGGAGTTTTGCTCTTGTTGCCCAGGCTGGAGTGCGGTAGCACGAACTCAGCTCACTGCAACCTCCGTCTCCAGGATTCATGTGATTCTCCTGCCACAGCCTCTCGAGTAGCTGGGATGACAGGCGTGCACCACCATGCCCAGCTAAGTTTTATATTTTTAGTAGAGAAGGGGTTTCGCCATGCTGGCCAGGCTGGTCTCAAACTCCTGACCTCAGGTGATCCGCCCACCTAGGCCTCCCAAAGTGCGGGGATTATAGATGTAAGCCACCATGCCCAGCCCCAACTTTTGTCTTTACTTGTCCGTCTGGGTTAGCAGTGGTTGAGAAGAGACACTTGGGGCAAAACAGCCTTGTATTCCTTACTCAGTGCTGTCACTTGGTATCTCTGACCCTCAGCCTAGTTTATAAGGTCTAAGCAGTTTCCTCATCTCTAAAGGGAGGATAATAATGGCATTTACTTGATCAGAGTTGTAGTGCAGATTAAATGAGCTCTGGGTGTAAATTCCTAGAGCTGCCTGACATATGGCAAGTGCAGAAACATCAATTACTGCGGTTACTTTCACACTGAACTACAGAGCTGAGAAGGCTCCGGAAGCCCCACGTCATCCCATGGCCCTCTAAAGGCGACTGCTAACTAATCTGCCGAGGAATCTTGTCCAAGTCACTGCTGGGGTGATCTCAAGTATTTTGCTTGGCCTACAACGCTGCCTCTGCTCCCTAAACCCAGGACCTTGCTTGTCTATGTGTTCCTTCTGGAAAAGCATCCTAACGGGCCATGTGCGAGTCTTTTCTCCACAAGTCTGCAAGTGACGCGGGGGCAGGGAATGTGCTTCCAGAGCTTTTATTCTGCCCGCGGTAAGAGCTCAAGGGCTCAGTTCATTCAAATGACATATCTCGAGACCCACTCAGGGCCGCGGCTGGGTGGGAAGCATTCTTAGGACCTGCTCCTGGGGGTCCTCCCCTGGGTGGAAGGCAAAGAACCCAGACAATGTTCTCGTAGGGTAAAACATTCACCAACTGAGGCCTTAAGGAGAGCCTTACAGAAAGAGCGATGCTTCAATGGGGTTTATCAAAACATGCTTATACATTATTGCTTTAACATAAGTAAAACATGCAAATGGCAAAAATTGAAATAGTTCTGAAATAGGTGAAAGTGAAAAGTAAGTCTTCCTCCCAATCCTGCAGGCTTCCTCCCAGAGGGCCCCACTGCTTCTGGTTTCTACCTGCAAATCTCAGCACAGACATCCCTTCTATAAACTTCTCCCCCAGCACACTCCATGCTTTCACTTAATTTATAACTTGGGGATGGGTTTTCATTGGTCTACACTCATCTCCGTTATTATTATTACAATTAACTGTACATGAGCAGATTCCATTGATAGAGACAGAATGGCCATTTCCTGTTGTTGTTTTCTTTTTCCTGCTATAACCAATCATACTTCAATGAATAATTTCTTAGAGCGCTTATGTGAGGAGTGCCTAAAAACATATAGAAAATTCCCAGAAGTAGATTTGGCTGGATTGAAATATATTCATGGCCGTTTTTTTTTTTTTGTAGAGTTGGGGTCTCACTGTAGTGCCCAGGCTGGCCTGGAACTACTGGCCTCAAGCAGTCTTCCTGCCCTGGCCTCCCAGAGCACTAGGATTACAGGCATGAGTCACCACACCCAGCCCTGCGATTCTGATAGATATTTCCACGTTGCCTTTCCGAGAAACAGTAAGTGTGTGTGACCCTTGTCAACAACCAGTGATGGCTGAGCAGGGTACAGAGGGTTTCCTAGCAGGTTTGCAGGTGGATCAGGTGGACCCCTGACCCTAGAAGGATGCGAGGGAACAGGATCCCCAGTAGGGGGCACAGCCTGTGTCCGGGCATGGCAAGCTGGTGTGTGGAGGGAGCCACCGGGGAACATGAGTGTTCAGTGCAAGAAGACAGGAGTAAGGCAGCCGGTGGCAACCTGGGCTGGCTGGGAGCGCCTGGACATCTTGCTGCCCTGCTGGGGCAGCTCCTTGGAGGCCCTTGGGAGATTGAGGGGGTTTTAAGGAAAGTAATGCAATCAAATTTCTTTTTAAGAAGCACCATTCTGGCAGAATGCAGAGAGGCTAGAAGAGAAGAGATTGGGTGAGGGGATACAGTAATAGCGCTGAAGGAAAATGATGAGACTTGAAGAAAGGGAAAGTTTTGTGACTCCAGATGAGGGAATGCTTTTGAGAGATCTTTAGGGAGTAGGTTGGACAAACAGTAGCTTAGTTTATCTACTATTATGAGATTCCCTATCTATGTGATTTTCTCAAAAACTTGAAATATTTAAAAAAGCATCATCTTCATGTTTTGTGTAACTCTGGTAACATATTTTTTATTAGTCTATTTGCATAGCAGGCCCAGTGTACTATGAGGGCGAACCCAGATGGAGTCGGGTTGGTACGGTGCTCTCAGGAGACCCGGGTGTGGCGATTTAGAAAGAATATCCAGTTCTCTTGGCATGAGTAAAGGGGATAAGGATGCCAGGATTGGGCTGAGGATTAAGTCTCCACAACTCTTTTGAGGGTTTGTAAAAACTTCCCTTCTCTCACAGCCCAGGCGACAGAGGGAGACTCTGTCTCAAAAAGAAAAAAGAAAAAAAATTTCCTTCTCTCAGTCAAAAGCAAAATAAATAATCGAGTTACTTTTCTGCGGAAGTTCCAAAAGTTCCCCATTGTCTCAAAAAAAGTCATGAAGGACTTACCTACGTTCTAGGGATCATGAAGGACAGCTTATAGACATATGCAGGTGCTTACGACCATTTTGCCGAGCACATTACTGAGGTTCAGAGAGAGGAAGTAGCTGCAGACTCAGAAATAGAGCCCAGCTTAGTAAAAGCCTGCACACAGACTTGGGAGATCCTGGATATTTGGATGATGGCAGTAGGTCTCTCTCTCTCTAGAAAGTTCCCTGGATTAAGACCTTTTCTGGAAGGCCATCGACCCCCAGAGGATTTAAGCAACAGGTTCCGCCTTCAGAAAGCATCATCCTAGAAGCATTGTCTTCTGAAAATATTGGGTCCTTCGGGCCTGTGTTGAGCCAGAGGTTGAATAGTATCGATGTGTTGTACAACAGATGCTCAATATTAATTCTCCAAATTAAATGTCGGTGGATGTCAAAGGGAGTGGGCACAAGAATGACCTGGATAAACGGAAATGTAAAGAAACATAAAGAAGAAAGTCAGCTGCTCTGAGCTGGTGCCTGTGGACAAACACCAGGAAAACCGAAAGCAGGTTGGTCTGAGGACCCCACTGGGAGAGACACTGCTCTATTTGAAAGTTCTATTAATTGACGCACAGCTAGTTCTAATGTAATTGTCACATGGAATTATTCCTGTAGTCGAGAAAGGAGAAATGAATAAGAAAATGAACTCATGACTGGGAAGGCTAGTGTCAAATTCTGCAAGTCACATGGTCAGGTGATGACTTAGACATGTGTAAGATTCAGTTCAGTATTTTCTGGAAGGTACTGACTTGGTCCAGGGAAAAGAGTGATACATTGAGAATAATGGTCACTAAGGGAGGAGACAGTCTCTTCATTCACTTCACTTCCTTTTGACAGCTAGAAAACCTGCCTTCTGCTTCAGCGTGTTTTGGGCGCTGGAGACTCAGGATGAATCTGATGTAGCCTCTAGGAGTTGGTAGTTACTAGACGTGAAGGAGAGGAAGCTGGAGGAAAGGTGGTAAGGAGTGGAATCGAGGTGAAAGGAGGGAAGAAAAGAGAGAGGATGAAGGAGAAGAGTAGATTCGAGGAAGAGCAAACATTTCCCAGTGCTTACTGCCACAGGTCCTTAACTGTGAACCAGTTCTCCTAGTTTGCTGCAGCGAACTCCAAGGATGTTCCAGGCTATTTGAAATTTCAAGGAAAAACACAGCGATACTTGAAGTTGTTTTTTGTTTTTTTTTGTTTTGTTTTGTTTTGTTTTTTTGAGATGGAGTCTCACGCTGTCACCTGGGCTGGAGTGCAGTGGTGTGATTTCGGCTCACTGCAACTTCCACCTCCTGGGTTCAAGCGATTCTCCTGCCTCAGTCTCCCAAGTAGCTGGGATTACAGGTGCCTGCCACCACGCCAGACTAATTTTTGTATTTTTAGTAGAGGTGGGGTTTCACCATGTTGGCCAGGCTGGTCTCCAACTCCTGACTTCAGGTGATCTGCCTAGGCCTCCCAAATTTCGGGATTACAGGCATGAGCCCGGCCTAATCCTTGATTTTTACAGCACTCTGTGCACTGCTAGCCCTAGGTAGCTCCCAGTTTCAGTGTTAGATTGTGCTGCATTGTTTTTGATGACATAGTAGCTTTGGTTTTCTGCAGTTGCTGCAATAAAACACAAGTAGAGCAGGAACATCAATGTGGAATTGGAAATGAGGATGGCGGTGTCTCTGCTTCCCAAGGCTTGGGAAGCTGTGGGGGTACCCAGCAAGCATACATGTCATTTATTTTGTTCTTAAGTAATCATGGCTATTGAAGAATGAAACAGACATATTATTGTTCTTTGTATTTATGTGTGCTACTTTTTTTCAGATTGCTACTAAATTGTCAGGATATGGATACTTACTAACTCCTTTGGAGCTAATTGCTTAATGAATAGAACTTTTTGATATTTCTTTTTGCCTAGGGACACCATGAAATGCTGAAATGCTCAGGGCACTGAACAGAGAAAGTTTGGGAGCTGCTTATTACTCTGTTCTTGCAACATGTAATTCTCTTTAATTTAATTCCTGCACTGACACTATTAGTTAGATACTATTACTCTTTCCCTTTTGAGAAAACAGGTTCAGTAAAGACCCACATCCTACAGCTAGTTAGCGCTAGAAAGAGAAATGACTCTAGCTCAGCCTGACAGAATGTCTGTGTTCCTGGCCACTACTCTAGCTCTCAGATACTTAGGATGTCCAATTAGCCAGTGCACCCTAAGCATTAGGAAAGCTTAGTTTTACTGTATTACTAACAAGGCCACATTATTCTTTCATCCTATTAAACTATACCCACGTCTTATCCTCTAATTTGAAATCCCTTGATGTCTGGGCAGCGCAGCCCTCTGAGTCAGATCACTGGCTCCACTGCTGTGATCGTGGACAGGAACAGAGCCCTGGGGACCCATGGAGTCATATGCCCTTTAAATACGGCCAGGCCCTTTTCCAGGCACCAGGAGGTATTCTCTCTGAGGAATGAGAAAAACTTGGAGAGAGTTCAGAAAATCAAAACAAAACAAAAAAACAGCCACTGTGATCACAGGGTGGGAATCAAAGAATAGTACAGTGTTAGAAACTAGCTAAGCAACCCTTCATGACACCAAGGAGAAAACAGGCCCAGGAGAGGGGTGGGTGGCTCACACCTTGTCTAAGGCTACGGAGTGAGTTGGTGACCGAGCTGGGGTGAGATCCAGCTCCCTCGACGTAAGCCACTGGGCAAAAATCAGGCTGAAGAAGAAAACTGCCGAAGCCCCAGCTGGAGACTCAGGCATTACGTTCACCTTCAACCAACCTTCAGGGTGACCTTCCAAGGTTCCCCTCAGGTGCCCACATGGACTGTGCCTGGCCCTCTGTGCTACACGTTACATGTTTTACCCCGCCAGGTCTGACTTAGGTGCTACATTTTTAAAACCAAGCAACTGAGGCTCAAAACAAGGAACACTTGCAAGCTAGGCAGGAACTGAGGTGGGACTCAAATTCAGCTCGGACAGATTCCCATGACACAAGATGTTCCTCATATACCTCTTGCCATGTTTAGGTGGATGGGAGAGGATTATATGAGACTGTTAGCTGCCGTTCCCAACATTATCATCATTTTGGGGGAGTTCTAAATTCCCACTGGACTTCAACTCCGAACACATGCAGAGATCTTCCAGCTGTCTGATTCAGAGGGGAGGTTTCCTGGGGTTTGCAGAAGGAAGCCATGAACTCTCATCATCTAGCTATGTCTAGTCCAGGAGTGGGCAAACATTTTCTGTAAATATTTCAGGCTTTGCAGGTCTCTGTTGCTGCCACTACTCACCTCTTCTGCTGTAGCATGAACACAGCCACAGAACAATGCACCCGTGGATGGAAGTGGCTGTGTTCTCATAAAACTCTATTTATAAAAAACAATGACGTGCTGTAGTTTGCTAACCCCTGCTATAGTTAGTCCTATATCCAGCCAACAGCCCCTGTCTGATTTAGCTGCAAAATTTGCCTGAAACACATTTCAACATAGAGGCCTTTACTTCAGGGGCTGTTACATTTTTGCAGGGGCTGAGGGTGAGGAGAAGGAGGAAGGCACATAGCCCAGTGAGAATCCCAAAAACGCTCTCACAAGGACACGCAAATGTGCAAACAATTTTGCACACGCTTCTGGGGCATTGTGGACATATAACCTCTCCATTCTTAAGAGCTCCATGAATGCATCTTGGCTTTCTAGAAGCTGGAGAGATGGGTACAGCTGGTTGGCATAAGAGCATCAGCCTGAGAATGTCAGAACTGAGGAAGATTTGGTAGTGTGCCAAAGTACTGGTTATCACAGAGTTTCATCTCAGCACAAAACTGCCCAGCTAAAGGGTATATGTCTGAACTCTCTCGGGGGATACGTGTAGCTACGTGATCTTGTTTTGCTCAATGGGATAGAGTAGAAGTGACAGGTACCACTTCCAGGCCCTGATCTTAAAGACTAGGTATATGCTTCCCAGCCTTCTTTCCCCTGCCATTGACTAGGAGGTAGTGAGAATGGGACAGTCCTCTTGGACCCAAATGCAGAAGCTGTATGCTGAAGATAGAAAAGATATCTTACTACCTGAACTGCCTACTTCTGGGCTGTTAGGTAAGAGAGAAAAAAACTTCACTCTTGTTTAAGTCACCGTATTTCTAGATCTCTTTGTTACAACAGCAAAACTTGTACCTAGTACTGACTACCTATTTTCCAAGGCCCAGTACAAAATGCAAATGTGGAGATTCTTGTTAGAAATGGATTAAGAATTTAAGCTGGGTATGGTGACTCATGCCTGTAATCCCACCATTTTGGGAGGCTGAGGCAGGCAGATCATTTGAGGTCAGGAGTTCAAGACCAGCTTGGCCAACATGACGAAACCCTGTCCCTACTAAAAATACAAAAATTAGCTGGGTGTGGTGGCAGGTGCCTGTAATCCCAGCTACTTAGGAGGTGGAGTCAGGAGAATCACTTGAACCCGCGAGGCAGAGGTTGCAGTGAGCCGAGATTGCGCCATTGCACTCCAACCTGGATGACAGAGCGAGAGTCTGTCGTGAAAAAGAAAAGAAAAGAAAAAGAAAAAAGTGATTAAAGAATTTCAAGACAGTGACAGCAGAGTACAAAGTCATGTGCCCATCTTTCAGCCTTCCAAGGGAGATGGTTCACTCCTGTTTTCTAACGCCTGAAATGTAAAGGTCTTGAGTCCAGAGGTTGCGAGAACAGGTTCTGGATAAGGCTGCCTAAGTTCAACATCCGGTTCCATTACTTACCAGGTGTGTGAGCCTGGGCAGACCTCAGCTTTCATCTGTAAAATGGCAATAGGAATAAAAGACTCTGCCTCATTTCTTTGCTATGAGGACTAAATAAGGTAACACAGGCAAATAACTTAGCATTTAGTGAGCACTTTATAAATGTTTCCTTTCATTCCTGGTACATAATGAATGGATAAACTAGATTTTCTAAACTTCTTCAGACATTCATGTGCATCTGTTCTACTCTCTCCAGTCCCTTCTTGTTTCTGTCTAGCTTTTGGTTCCTCTCATTCACCTACTTCTCTTCCCTTGCTGCAATGTTAGACTAGGCAGGTGTTTTTTTTGTTGTTGTTGTTTTGTTTTTAAATCAGGACAAAATGGTTATACTTAACTGAGCATAATTTATTAAAATAATTGCCTTAATGAATACTAATTATTAAATGTTCATTTAGTTATGTGCTTCCCTTTGCCTGTATATGAACTTCACGTTAGTCATTATGAAACAAGACATGCAGCAAACTGTGTAATTACAGACAAAACATTTAAGACACAAACCAATAAAAATCAAAGGTAGGAGAAAAATGCTTTGAAGAGAGCTGGGGAGTTGTTTGGACTTCCCGTGTCCTGCCAAGAACCTGCGGTGGGAGGCAGGGGCAGGAGGTGGGGTGTGGGGCGATGGCCCTGAGATCTGTGTGCCAGGCCTCTCTATCCAAGACAGAGAGGAAATGAGAAAAGGCCAAGGAGCCACGATGTCACATCTTTAAACAAGTGGAAAGAGATGAACTGCAGGCCCCCAGAGCCCTCCTTCTCTCGGGGAGGGCATGGAGTACAGGTGGGGGAAGCATCTTCATGGAAGCCAGGTTGACAGTGGGTCCCTGCCTTCTCCATTCTCACCGTTTGCTGAGTGACGGTTAAGGGATGAACCCCCTGCTAAATTCATATATGGAAGTCCTAACGTCCAGTCTCTCGAAATGTGACCTTATTTGGAGGCAGGGTCTTTGCAGAAGTCATCAAGTTAAACTGAGGACATTTTGGGCCCAAATCCCATATGACTGGTGTCCTTATAGAAAGTACCACCAGCTGGGCAGCTTAGACCACAGACATTTATTGCCTCACAGTCCTAGAGGGCAGCAGTCAGACAGCAAGGTATCTGCAGGGTTGGCTCCTTCTGCGGGCTGTGACAGGTCCCCTAGCTCTCACCCCCAGCTTCTGGTAGCTTGTGTCAATCTTTGATGGTCCTGGGATTGTAGAAGCATCACCTGCGCTCTGTCTTCATCCGCACACGGTGTTCTCCCTGTGTGCGTGTCTGTGTCCGCATTTTCTCTTTTCATGGACATCAGTCATACTGGATTACAGCTCACCCTAATGTCCTCAGTTTAACTTGATTACCTCTATGAAGACTTTATAAAGCCACATTTTGAGATACTGGGGGTTAGGACTCCGAAGTATGAATTTTAGAAAAGACACAATTCAACCTCTAACAGTGACCTTGGGCAAGTATCTTCCTTTCTGTGAGTTCAGCTTTCCTTTCTGTGAACTCAGTTTACCTATTTGCAAAGTGATACGTTGTGATTAGAGAACCTCCAAGGGCTTTTCAGCCCTAAAGTCATATGTAGGTGAAACAAATTCCAGCCCCAAGTCACACAGGGGCTAGATACAGCCTTGCCTCAAAGACTACAGGAAGAAATGCAAAGACTCCAATTTATAGGAGGCAATGAAGGTGGAAACTGCCCACTATGGCAAAACCACACTTCACTAGAGGTGTCTTTGTGTATTGTTTGGGGGAGGCCCTGACCATTCTTCAAATCTCTGTCTAAGGACTCTGCCAAGTTAAGCAGAGAGACAGATGACAGGAGCAGAGCTAGCCCATCCAGCCAGAGGAATTGGCAGTGCTGAGACAATCCATACCACAGATAAAGCTAGAATATATTCTGTCTATATTGAACAATTTTCCATCTGGCATGGAATTTCATGTAAATTCATCATTCATTCATTCAGGAAAAATGTATTGAACACCTAAACATCAGGGCTTGCTTTGGATATTGGAGATACGGGAATGAACAGAACACAGTTTCTGTTCACATGGAACTTTCATTTGCAGGGGTTTGATGGAGGAGGTGCAGACAACAAACAAACAAGTAATCCTTTCAGATGATGATGACTGAAGGCAAAGAAGAAAGAAAAGCCATCCAAAGTCAGACTGCATATGCATTTACTCTCACCAACTTGTGATGGGCAAGGGACTTTTGCCCTGGCAAGTAGCTTTACTGGCTTCTGGAAGGCCCCTGAGTAGAGATGCTTCCAGATGTAGAGTCTGAGTAACAGGACAGAAGATCAGAAGGAGGGAACCTCCACTTAACCAAATGTCTTCCACTGGGTGTTGTATAAGGAGCAATACCTTTGGAGTCAGACAATTGTATTTATTGTCTTCAATACATACAATCTTGTATTTATTGCTTCAATAAATACAGATTTTGGGGTAACTTGTTCAACCTTGTATTTATTGCTTTCCAGTGGCGTGACCTTGAGCCAGTCCTTTCACCTCTTGCAGTCTGTTCTCCCTTCTGTAAAATGGGGGAATAATTATTAGGTCGGTGCAAAAGTAATTGTGGTTTTTGCCATTACTTTTAAGTGGCAAAAACTGCAATTATTTTTGCACCAACCTAATACAATAATGACCTGATTGGGTGGTTATGAGGATTGGGTGTGATAATGCCTATGAAACTTGCAGCTGATGGAAATTCAATACATTTAGCCACTGTGATGATCAACTCCAGCTGTAGTATGAACAAAAGCGCCCTGGGCTTGGAGTCAGGTGAGCAGAGTTCAAGCACAAGTTTTGCTAGGTCAAAATAGTGAGACTCTGGGAAAGGAGTTCTCTGTGCCTTGGAAAATTCATTCATTCACTCAAATGAGAAAATTTTACCCTAAACTAGGCATAATAATTTACATTTCCTTGGGTTGTTATGAAGGTTCACAAATCCATACATAGACTTTATTTAAAGGCAAGACATTTGTAAAATAGCTGTTCCTGTATCACACAAAGCATCCCTCCTCCTCCCACCACACAGGTTTCCTAAAACCCTTTATTTCTTTATTTGTCCCCATGTTGACTTCTCGTTAAGCCCCAAGGCAGCAGACCTCCAGAGTCAACATGTGTCAAGTGATATCCTAAAACAAGGAGGACCAGGATCCGGGTGAGTGAGGAGAAATGGTAGATGTGGGCATCTGAGCCTGGGATATTGGAAATATCACACTGACCTTAAGACAGACACACCCAGAGTGGATCCGCGGTCATCCTTGAGGCTATGTGACCTTGGAAATGGTATGTGGGCCCTCTGAGTCTCCATTTCCTCATCTGGAACACAGAAAACCCAGTTCCCAAATCTTAGCTACCACTATTGTCCTGATTATAGAGGATAACAAAGGCAGTAGTGATGATAGCAACAATAATAGCTCCTCACATTTATTGACTGTTTGCACATGGTTCTGTGTGATTTATGTGCTTTACCGCATTTAATCCTCATAATGACCTTATGAGATGGTAATTATTGTAATCCCATTTTGCAGGTGAGGAAACAAAGAAGGGTCAAAACAGCTGCCAAAGTCACACAGCTGGGAGTGGCAAAGCCTGGGTTGTGGCCGGGGTCTTTTACTCTAGAGCCCGCACTTGTAACCATGACACTGCATTGCCTCTGACAGCACAGTGGTCAAATCACACAACAGCCAGACACAAAACCTGGTACATTGAGGTGCCTGGAACAGGGTGGTTATGATCGTCATTACCACGGTCAGTGTTACCAGCCCACAGATGATGTGATCAGCTGTCTTTTGCCAGTGCTGCTGAGAGCTGCCTGGGAACAGCTTTGGCCAGTGTGCTGATGACCGGCAGCATGCTTGTCTCTATTTGTCCTTAGTGGGTAGTCCTCACTTTTGTTTTGAAACAAAAAAATTTAAGGCTAAACTTCTGAGTAGCAGGATTTTCTTAGGGTCACTTTAAGCTCCTAAGTTTTGGGGTGATTTGTTACACAGCAATAGATAACTAAGGTGAGGACACCAGGCTGAAAGGGCATCAGCGTGTAGTGAGTGGGAGGTGTCTGAAGCCTTTGAGGCTCCCAAGTCCCCTTCCTACTCCACTGGTGTCCTTCCCCCAAGAGCAATCACAACTCAACAATAACTCCTCATTCTCAATACATGTGAAG
Source organism: Mandrillus leucophaeus (assembly GCF_000951045.1). NCBI lineage: Eukaryota > Metazoa > Chordata > Mammalia > Primates > Cercopithecidae > Mandrillus > Mandrillus leucophaeus. The sequence goes on from NW_012103943.1 coordinate 1,761,815, forward strand.
AGTTATTATTATTGTTGGTATTTGGATGTGCCAAAAGCTGAACATCAAGGAACCGTGTGTCCTCGCTGGCAGACCCATGTGTGTGGAACAGGTTGGAATGCGATGTGATCTCTGTCAGCTCTTTTACCCCACCAGGGAAGATGATTCTGAGGGAAGGACATGAGTGGTGTATGGGGGAATTTTGGAGCCAGACAGGCTTCAGATGCCTCCCATTTGCTACATGCTTCTTTTCTTTTCTTTTCTTTTCTTTTCTTTTCTTTTCTTTTCCCCTCCCTCCCTTCCTTCCTCCCTCCCCCCTCCTTCCCCTCCCTTCCTTCCTTCCTTCCTTCCTTCCTTCCTTCCTTCCTTCCTTCCTTCCTTCCTTCCTTCCTTCTTTTTGACAGAGTCTCGCTCTTGTCACCCAGGCTGGAGTGCAGTGGCACAATCTCGGCTCACTGCAACTTCTACCTCCCAGGTTCAAGCAATTCTCCTGCCTTAGCCTCTCAAATAGCTGGGATTACAGGTGCACACCACCACATCCAGTTAATTTTTGTGTATGTGTGTGTGTGTGTATATATATATATATATATTTTTTTTTTTAAGTAGAGATGGGGTTTTGCCATGTTGGCCAGGATGGTCTCAAACTCCTGACCTCAGGTGATCTGCCCACCTCGGCCTCCCAAAGTGTTAGGATTACAGACATGAGCCACTGTGCCCAGCCTACATGCTTATTTTCTTTCAGCCTTGGTGTCCTCGACTTATCTATTTCTGTGTAACAAATTACCCCAAAACTTAGTACCTTAAAATGACGGTATCCGTCATCTCACAGTTTCTGTGGATCAGGAATCCCTTTGCAGTTTAGCCTTGTCCTGCTCCAGGGTTCCTCCCAGGCTGGGATTAAGGTTGTGGACTCACTCATGTGGCTGCTGGCAGGTTCAGTTCCCTAAGACTGTTGGCTGGAGGCCTCCCTGTTTTTCTCTGCCACCTGGGCCCCTCCAGTGTGACGGCTGGCTGCCTCTGTGCAAGCAAGCGAGAGCAAGACTGAAGCCTCAGTCTTTTATAACTTAGGTCTCAGAAATAACATCCCGTCTCTTTTGGGTTTTGTTGTTGTTTTCTGTGAATTTCTTCTTCTTATGTTGTCTTTTTTTAATATTAAAAATTGTTTAGGCTGGGTGCAGTGGCTCATGCTTGTCATGCCAGTATTTTGGGAGGTTGAGGCAGGAGGATTACTTGAGCCCAGGAGTTTGAGACAAGCCTGGGCAATATGGAAAGACCCCATCTCTAAAAAAAAATTTTTTTTTTAAATTATCCGGGCACAGTGGTGCATGTCTGTGGTCCTAGCTACTCAGGAGACTGAGGCAGGAGGATCCCTTGAGCCTGGAAGGTTGAGGCTGCAGTGAGCTATGATCGTGCCACTGTACTTCAGCCTGGGTGACAGAACGAGAACGAGATCCTGTCTCAAAAACAAATAATGTAGTTTAAATCTTCAATTTAGTAAAACACGCACAACAAAAATTCCTATCTTAACCATCGTTAAAGGTATACTTTAGTAGTGTTAAGTACATTCCTGTTTTGCAACTGATCTCCGGAACTCTTTTCATCTTGTAAAACTAAAACTCTGTCCTCGCCAAACAACTGCTCCCCATTCCCACCTGCCCCGATTCCCAGGCAACTACCCTTCTACTCTGTGTCTCCCTGAATGTGACTGTCTAGGTGCCTCATATGCGTGCGGTCATACAGTATCCATCTTTTTGTGGAGGGCTTATTTCACTGAAGATAGTGTCTTCAAGGTTCACCTGTGTTGTAGCATGTATCAGAATTACCTTCCTTCTTAAGGCCAATATTCCATTGCATGTATATGCCACATTCTGTTTATTCCTTTCCTCTTTTGAACACGTGGGTTGCTTCTACCTTTTGGCTATTGTGACTAGTGCTGCTGCAAACATGGTTGTGCAAATATCTCTTCAAGACACTCCTTTTAGTTTTTGGGGGGTGTATATGTAGAAGTAAGATTGCCAGACCATACAGTAATTCTATTAGTTTTCCACAGTGCTTTCCTCCACTTTACATTTTTGCCAACAGTGTACAAGGGTTCCAATTTCTCCACATCCTCACCAACATTTGGGATTTTTTTTGTGTTTTTTTTTTTGATAGCAGCCATATTAATGGGTATGAGGTGGTATCTCATTGTGGTTTTGATGTGCATTTCTTTCATGGTTACTGATGCTGAGTATGTTTTCATGTGCTTACTGGCCATTCATATATCTTCTTTAGAAATATGGCTATTCATATCCTTTGCCCATTTGCATTTTATTTTATTTTACTTATTCATTTTGAGATAGTCTCTGTTGCTCAGGCTGGAGTGCAGTGATGTGATTACAGGTCATTCCAGCCTCGACCTCCTGGGCTCAAGTGATCCTCCCCCCTCAGCCCCCACAGTAGCTGAGACTGCAGGTGTGTGCCACCAGACCTGGCTAATGAACAATTTTTTTTTTTTTAAATCAGAGATGAGGTCTCCCTATTTTGCCCAGGCTGGTCTCAAATTCCTGGGCACAAGTGATCTGCCTGCCTTGACCTCCCAATGTGCTGGAATTACAGATGTGAGCTACCATACCTGGCTTTGCCCGTTTTTCAATTGGATTGTTTGTTTTTTGGTTGTTGAATTTAGGGGTTTTTATATATTTTGGATCTTAACCCCTTATCAAATATATGATTTGCAAATATCTTTTCCCATTTCATAGGCTGTCTTTTTACTCTATTGGTGTGTCCTTTGATGAAGTTTTAAATTTTGATGTAGTCCAATTTGTCTAGTTTCACTTTTGTTGTCTTTTGCTTTTGGTTTCATAGCCAAGAAATTGTTTCCAAACACAATGTCATGAGGTTTTCTTGCTATATTTTCTTCTAATAGTTTTATAGTTTTATGTCTTACATTTATATCTTTGATCAATTTTTAGTTAATTTTGTTTATGATGTAAGGTAAGGCTCTAACTCTATTACTTTACATGTGGATGCTCAGTTTTCCCAGCACCATTTGTTGAAAAGATTATCTTTTTCCCCATTAAACAGTCTTGGTGGCCCTGTTGAAGGGTGATCATATATGTGAGGACTCAATTCTGTCTATTCTATCCCATTCCATTGGTCTATATGTCTATCTTTATGCCAGTACCACACTGTTTTGATTACCGTAGGTTTGTAACAAGTTTTGAAATCAGGAAATGTGAGTCCTCTAACTTTGTCTTTTGTTCATTTCATCTTGGCTATTTTGCATCCCTTGAGATTCCATATGAATTTTGGGTTTTTCTATTCCTGCCAAAAATGCCATCTGGACAGGTGCAGTGGCTCATGCTTATAATCCCAGCACTTTGGGAGGCTGAGGAGAGTGGATTGCTTGAGCTCAGGAGTTTGAGACCAGACTGGGCAACATGGGAAAACCCTGTCTCTACAAAAAATACAAAAATTAGCCAGGTGTGGTGGCACATACCTGTTGTCCCAGCTACTTGAGAGGCTGAGGTGGGAAGGTCCTTTGAGCTTGAGAGGCAGAGGTTGCAGTGCGCCAAGATCAGGCCACTGCACTCCAGCCTGGGTGACAGAGTGAGACCCTAACTCAAAAACAAACAACAACAGCAACAACAATGAAAACACCATTGGGGCCAGGCGCGGTAGCTCACACTGCCTGTAATCCCAGCACTTTTGGAGGCCAAGGCAGGTGGGTCACCTAAGGTCAGGAGTTCGAGACCAGTCTGGCCAACTTTGTAAAACCCTGTCTCTACTAATATTACAAAAAAATTAGCTAGGATTGGTGGCACACAGCTGTAATCCCAGCTACTTGGGAGGCTGAGGCAGGAGAACTGATTGAACCCAGGAGGTGGAGGTTGCACTGACCTGAGATTTTGCCGTAGCACTCCAATCTGGGTGACAGAGTGAGACCCTGTCTCAAAAGAAAAAAAGAAAAAGAAAAAGAAAAAGAACCACCATTGGGATTTTGATAGAGATTGCATTGAATCTGTAGGTTGTCTGGGGGCAGTACTGACATATTAACAATATTAAGTCTTTCAATGTATGAATATGGAATATATTTATATTTATTAGTATCGTCTTTAGTTTCTTTCAGCAATGTTTTGTTTTGTTTTGTTTTGTTTTGTTTTTGAGACAGAGTCTTGCTCTGTTGCCCAGGCTGGAGTGCAGTGGCGCAATCTCGGCTCACTGCAACCTCCGCCTCCTGGGTTCACGCCATTCTCCTGCCTCAGCCTCCTGAGTAGCTAGGACTATAGGCGCTCGCCACTACGCTGGGCTAATTTTCTGTATTCTTTAGTAGAGACGGGGTTTCACTGTGTTAGCCAGGATGGTCTTGATCTCCTGACCTCGTAATCTGCCCTCCTCGGCCTCCTAAAGTGCTGGGATTACAGGCGTGAACCACTGCGCCCGGCCTCACCAATGTTTTATAATTTTTTTTTTTTTTTTTTTTTTGAGATGGAGTCTCTTTCTGTTGTCTGGGTTGGAGTGCAGTGGTGACATCTTGGCTTACTGAAACCTCCACCTCCCAGGTTCAAGTGATTCTCCTGCCTCAGCCTCCCAAGTATCTGGGATTATATGTGCGCACCACCACATTGGCTACTTTTTGTATTTTTAGTAGAGACAGGGTTTCACCATGTTGGCCAGGCTGGTCTCAAACTCCTAACCTCAAGTGATCCACCCATCTCCCAAGATGCTGGGATTACAGGCATGAACCACCATGCAGGCCTTATAATTTTTAATGTCTAAATACTTAGGCATTTTATCTCCTTGGTTAAGTTTATTGTTACGTATTTTAGTCTTTCTGATGCTATTGTAAATGGAATTGTTTTAATTTCATTTTTAGCTCATTCATTGTTAGCTATAAAAACGTAACTGATTTTTGTGTGTTGGTTTTTGTATCCTTCAACATTGCAGCATCCATTTATTAATTCTAGGAGTTTTATAAGATCATGTCATTTATGAGCAAAGATAATTTTTCTTCTTTCTTTTCAATTTGACTGGCTTTTTTTTCTTGTTTTCCTGAAAATTCTGGCGAGGATTTCCTATATTATGTTGAACAGAGGTTTCAAAAGTGGACATCTTTTTCTCATTCCTGAACTTACGGGAAGCTTTCAGCTTTTCACCATGAGTATCATGTTGGCTGTGAGCTTTTCATCTGTGTTTTATGTTGAGGTAGTTTCATGTATTCCTGGTTTGTTGAGTGTATTTTTCATGAAAGAGTATTAAATTTTGTTAAATGAATCAATTGGGATAATCTTGTGGATTTTTTTCTCATCATTCTATTAATGTGAAATATTACATTGACTTTTTTATGTTGAAATATCCTTTCATACTAAGAATAAATCCCACTTTGTCATGGTGCTTAATCTTTTTAATGTGCAGCTGAATTCTGTTTGCTAGTATGTTTTCTTCTTTTTTGAGGATATGTGCATCAAGATTCATTAGAAATATTAGTCTGTAGTTTTCTTGTGTCTTTGTCTGGCTCTGATATTAGGGTAATGCTGGCCTCATAAAGTGTGTTTAGAAGTGTTCTCTCCTCTTCAATTTGTTGAGGAGTTTAAGAAAGACTGGTGCTAATTCTTCTTCAAATGTTTGGTAAATTTACCAGTGAAGCCCTCTGGCCCTGGGCTTTTCTTTGTCTGGAGGTTTTTGGTTACTGATTCAGTCTCCTGACATCCCATCACTTTTGCTGTATTCTCTTTGTTAAAAGCAGGTAATTAAGTGTAGCCCACATTTAAAGGAAGGGGATTACCAGAAGGAGGGAATAATTAGGGCCATCTTAGAAAGCTGCCTATCACAGTCTTTCTCTGTAAAATGGAGCCATTCCCAATCAACTGGTTAAGCAAGATGATGAGTAGGGCACCCCACAGGGTGCCTGGTGTCTCAGAGGTACTTGGTAAGTGGTGAGTCTGTCTCCCATTTGACTGGTTTCACAATGCAGTCTGGTAGACAAGCCATCAGATTCCATTCTGATAGCCTAGATTTATGGTCAGTGGTAACTGTTTTGCATCCTTGTGTGTGATTCACGTTTTGACACAAGATTGCAGTTTTCTCAAATCAATACAATTTCATAGGAATTTCAGCCATGCCCTGTGTGTTTGTGTTCTCAGGCTCAAGCAATGAATAGGATAAGCATCCTGGTCATGGTTTTCTGATTGTAATTCTCACCGCAGCTGTCATGTTTGACCCCTTCAACCTGGGTACAACCCCTCTTGTACCATCCTCAGTACCACAGGCTTCTTCTTACGTGACACTTGTTAAATAGTACTGTATTTGTCCATTTCAGGTCTTTTTTCTTTTCTAGATGGTGAACTGAGTCCAGAAATGATATCTTTTGTTTTCTTTTGTATTCCTGGCATTCCTGAGTACAAGGTAGGCCCTCATTAAAGATCTGGCACATAAAAAAGGAAAAAGAATGAATGAGTGAATAAATATTGTCCTTGCCACTATATATACCTGTCTCTCCTGCTAGTCTTGAAGGTTCTGATCCAGTCTGCATGCCCAGGGTCCAGCCCAGGGCTGGTTTAGAAGCTCAGTAAATGCCATGGATTGAAGGAGAGTGGCAGCCTAGCATCTCCTTGCCTCGAGCCCATCAGCTATTGTAACCACTGGACAGAAATAGAAGACCATTTTAAATTCACTCGAAGGAGCCATATACTTGAGATGTCATTCCCATAGTGTTCTTACCACAAGAGCAAAATTCCCAAAGCAAGAGACTCCTTAAATCATTTTAATGGAATAAACAGCCAAATGCAGTGGCTCACGCCTATAATCCCAGCACTTTGGGAGGCCAAGTGCTGTAATCCCAGAACTTTGGGAGGAAAGGAGATCGAGACCAGACTGAAATAGTGAGATCTTGACTCTGCAAAAAAATTGAAGAAAACCTTAGCTGGCATTGCTGTGCCTGACTGTAGTTCCAGCTCCTGGAGGCTGAGGATCACTGGAGCCCAGGAGTTTGAGACTGCAGTGAGCTAGGATTGTGCCATTTTATTCCAGCCTGGGTGACAGAGGGAGACCCTGTCTCCAAATAAATACAGAAATACAAAAATAAAACATATCATTTGCAACTGGATTCTCCCAGAAGCCAACTGTGAGACAAGGATTTGAGTATGTCTCAGGAAGCACAGTTGGGAAGTAGAGAAGGGAGCCGGGATACGGAAGGAAGCCCGTGCATGTCACACTAATGAACAGGCGGCGGCCGCGGACACCTGAGGTGCAGTCTCACAGGGGATCATGCTGAGCATGCCTCAGCATTGGTCCCCCAAAGAGTAGCATGAAAGCCATGAGATTTACACCAGCTCCCGTCATCTTTCTTTGAGGGCTGTGCTCCCTGGTACCCTGGTCTGCTCTGAGGCCAACAGAACCCTTATCAAGAGACTCAGTTGCTTGCAAGATGAGGATGTCTATGAACATCCTGAGTGCTGAGGGGATTTGGAAGGGACACTGACAGCATCTGCTGCAAATATATGAAATTAGCTTTACAAACTTGAACCTCAGACCCAGTTTTGTTCCTTACTAGCAAGGGAAGTCCTCTCGAACTCCCCAGCCCTTAGGGAGGCCCCAGCCCATCTGTGAGGCCCTGTTCTCTCCACTAGGGTTTTATTCTTCTATGAGGACATATGACTTGGGGTTATGGAGGGCGTTCCTTGTCAAAGCTCAGTTCTTAGAGTTTCCGTGTCCGCTGACTTCCTTCATTTCCCTGTCCATGTTTCATGTCAGTTACTCCAGCTGAGGTTCTGCAGAATTGAGTTCCTCTTTGCAGCTGATCTATGTATGCCTCACCACAAGCATGATTCACACATTGCCCTAACTGTGGTGTTTATAGCATTTGATACTTTGATTACTTTGTTCAAAGTGATATCATGTGTTTATAAGCATTTGTTAAATCCTCAGAAATCCCTGCTCTCATATCCTCTGGACTCCTTACCTATGGTCAGAGTTAAGTCCCTTGTTGCTGGGACAACCCAAAGTGACTAAGATGGTCTAATCAGTGAGTCACAGGCCTGTCGTATTTCTTAATATCATCAGGGTAAAAGAGAAACAAAACGAATGCAAAAGAGTTTTGGCCGAGTTTCGTTAGTATTTATTGATACTAACTTAGGTATGTGGGGATCGCACTTTGCAGTGTGCCTCTTCTACTCCTTGCTGCTCTTTCTTGCATCGCTCCCAACATCTTCATCTTTACTACTTTAGGACCAGATAACCGCCTCCTGAATGTTCCATGGAATGTGAATGTGTGTAGCGGGGGGGTGGGGGGGGGTGGGGGGAAGATTCCACAGTCTTTTCAAAGACTTCTAGTCTAGGAAAGGCTAGAATCAGCAAAGCACAAAGGTGTCCTTGCTGCCGGACTTCCAGAGACTTGCACATACCCACGTGTACTGTGACGCCTAGTGAGGAGGATGGGGCAAGCAGCGTTTCTTCTTTTTTTTTTTTTTTTGAGACAGAGTCTCGCTCTGTGGCCCAGGCTGGAGTGCAGTGGCCGGATCTCAGCTCGCTGCAAGCTCCGCCTCCCAGGTTCACGCCATTCTCCTGCCTCAGCCTCCCGAGTAGCTGGGACTACAGGCGCCCACCACCGCGCCCGGCTAATTTTTTGTATTTTTTAGTAGAGACGGGGTTTCACCGGGTTAGCCAGGATGGTCTCGATCGTGAGCAGCGTTTCTTAAGCTGTAGTGATGACAGAACCCTGTCTGATAGCTGGAGAAGTGTTCTCCAGAACAAAGCCTGGGACGTGATTTCCTGGATCGTGCATTTGCTACAGGAGTGAGACAGGCTGATGATTCAGAATGCTCCCCGCCTCAGGCTGCAAAGGCTTCATGACGACAGCTGCTGACAGAGCTAGTTCATGTATTGAATGTCTGCTATGAGCTGGGTGCTTTACCATAAGGAAACAGCTTTGCCAGGGAGGACAAAAGTTAAAACATCCTCAAGGAAAAGACTTTCTGGTAAGACATTTGGTAAACCAGGAAGGCTGCTTTACCAAAGGATGGAGGCTGTGTGAGACCCACCCAGGGACCTGCCCTCAGCACCGGGACTGGCTAATTTGCAGGGTCCAGTGCAAAATAAACATGTATTCCCCTGTGTTTGAAGGTTACTAAGAATTTCGAGATAATGACAGCAGAGCATTATAGCAAGCATGGGGCCCTTCTAACAACACATAGGTTGCACCCTGTGAAGCCTACCATGTGCAAAAAGTGCCTTCTGCAGAAGCCGCAGCCCTGGACCTCATGGGAACCAATCCGATGGTGCCAAACATCACCTCCTCCTCCCTTCCTTCAGTGTGCTGCTCCCACACAGGCCTGCTCCCATTCTGCCTCAGCAAGAAGCTGGTTCTGCCAGCTCTCAATGACTCAGCAGCTGATGAAGCAACGTGCTGGGAGATTACCCAGAGGCAGCATGAAATCGTGGCAGGAGATTAGGAGTTCAAATTCCGGCTTTTACTCCTTACCTCTCAACTACATTGGGCGATTTTATGTCCATTTTCTTACCTTAGAAACTCCCTTTGGAAAAAGAGGTTGAAAATAATGCCCAGGCTGGAAACTGTGTGGTGCGAGCCACCAGCGAGGACAGTGACAAATGAGTCCGCCTTTTGCACGTGGGCCAGATCCTCACAGGTATAGGATGTTTGAATTTCCTCTCTTGGAGACTCTTGGCCACTTCTCTCATTTCATTCATTCATTCATTCATTCATTTGGTATTTGGAGGGTCAGTAAGAATGAACCAAGCAAAGCAGAAGGGGGAATAGCAGTGCAAAACCCCTTGACTGGGAGTGTGCTACACAGGGGGCAGAGCCACCTCCTGGGTCTGGAGAAGCTTGGCTGGTGGAGAAAACAGAAGTTAATGGTAAACAAAGCCCAATGGTTGTCTGTGGATTCTAATCATCCTTCTATCCCAACTGCTCAGAAGCCCAAATAATTGAGGGATGGCCACCAACCACCTCCAGGAAACTCCAGCCTCCCAGTGCCTTCAACCATCTCCAACAATTAGGCTCAGCGTGACAGTTGTTTCTGAAATGAGAAGCCTAATGAATAGAATTAGTCTCCCTGATTTAAATCCATCAGTGCCTGTGATATACTGGCACAGGCACTTAAGAGCCACTTCACTTCACCCCATCATGCCCAAAGGGTCACAGGCTGACTCATAGTTAATAGTGGGGAAGACTTTAATGGAGGGCGGCTTTGAAGAAGTGCAGGGTGTGTTTAGAGGCTTGAAGGTTTAATGCATTTTTAATTAAATGTGCTCTAATAGGATTCAGCACCAACTATCATGTCACTACAGATAGATTAATTATATTTGTTCAGTTAATTATGCGTGCGTTATTACCCAAGTGAAAACTTTGATGACCTGGAAAGAAGCTTGACTTCGAGGGACACCCAAGAGTTCTGCTGGCACCTTCAGGATTAGATTAAGCCCTTCCCCACCCTCCAGCCCCTGTGTGTACTCTCACGCCCACACATGTAGACACGTGTGCACACCCCAGCAAAGACACCCAGGCACAGGTGTGTACACACTCTCTGTCTCTCTTTTCTCTATCTCACTTCTGTTTCCTTTCAAAAAGAAAGGAGTGGTAGGAGATATTAAAGTTAGAAAAAAAGCATTACCAGATTGAACTCCATCCTGTTATTAGCTGAATGTTTTCAGATATGGCACTGATGTCTGAGCCTGTGTTCCTTCTCTATAAAATGACAACAATATTATTAATAATAATTACATCTCCCAGGACTGCTATCGGCACCAGTGTGATTTTGTCTATAGAGCGCTTTGTGAAATGCCGAGAGCCTTGCGCGTGCTTCCTGTCGTTGGTTGTAACAACTTAATCCACCTGTATCTTCTCTGTATACTCACTCCCAATATATGCATCCGCCTGTATTCTTTCTGCACACTCATACCTCCCATGTGCACCCACCTGCATTCAATCCAGACACTCACTTTGTTAATGGTAAACAAAGCCCAATGGGTTGTCTGTGGATTCTAATCATCCTTCTATCCCCACTGCACAGAAGCCCAAATAATTGAGGGTTGGCCACCAACCACCTCCAGGAAACTCCAGCCTCCCAGTGCCTTCAATCATCTCCAACAATTAGGCTCAGCGTGACAGTTGTTTCTGAAATGTTTCTCCCCATATGCACCCACCTATATTCAATCCATAGACTCATGCCCCCCATATGCACCCACCTATATCCAATCTATACTCTCACCCTCCCATATGCACCCACCTATATCCAATCCATACGCTCACCCTCCCATATGCACCCACCTATATCCAATCCATAC